>NC_090652.1:197093798-197263798 GCF_040937935.1 Hyperolius riggenbachi | reverse complement strand
TGTAGATCTCTGCAGCTCGTCCAGAGTCACCATGGGTCTCTTGACTGCATTTCTGATCAGTGCTCTCCTTGTTCAGCCTGTGAGTTTAGGTGGATGGCCTTGTCTTGGTAGGTTTACAGTTATGCCATACTCCTTCCATTTCTGAATGATCGCTTGAGCAGTGCTCCATGGGATGTTCAAGGCTTTGGAAATCTTTTTGTAGCCTAAGCCTGCTTTAAATTTCTCAATAACTTGATCTCTGACCTGTCTTTTGTGTTTTTTAGACTTTACAGTATTGTTGCTCCCAATATTCTCTTAGACAACCTCTGAGGCCCTCACAGAGCAGCTGTATTTGTACTGACACAGGTGCACTCCTTTTAGTCATTAGCACTTATCAGGCAATGTCTGTAGGCAACTGACTGCACTCAGATCAAAGGGGGCCGAATAATTATGCACACACCACTTTGCAGTTATTTATTTGTAAAAAATGTTTGAATCCTGTATGATTTTCATTCCACTTCTCATGTGTACACCACTTTGTGTTGATCCTTCATGTGGAATTCCAATAAAATTGATTCATGTTTGTGGCAGTAATATGAAAAAATGTGGAAAACTTCAAGGAGGCAGAAAACTTTTGCAACCCACTGTACACGCACGCACGCACGCACGCACACACACACACACACACACACACACACGTCTAATTTCTCCCCATTTCTCTATAAACACAAAATTTGATCTCTCCCTTGTCACCTGACTGCCAAGGCAGAGATGGCAAATAAGCTAATTTGAAAGCACAGGATGGCAGTATATCCAATTACAGTTACCGATTTTTGTCTGGATTTTCACTACTCTCTGCCTGACTTATTTGTACAGTTTCACAATTTGTAAAGTTTATTCGTAAATTGAATTAAATCAACAAATTTGTGTTCCATATTTTATCCAGTTCGGCCTATCTGGACGGGCTTCCTCGTCCAGATAGGCACTGCTGCAGCCGCCGGCTAGTGCGCGCGATCGGGCGCGCTCCCGCTGGCCGCCGCTAGCCCCCCGATCAGTGAATGGGAATAGAATTCCCATTCACCAATCTAACTTCCCCGCAGAAATACCGACGCTTTCTCTCCAGAGAGTGCGGTATTTCTGCCCCCAGGAAACTTCTCCCCGGCATTTTAGTTCCTGGATGCAAGATCGTTCGCATCCAGGACTTTTTTTTACTGTTGTCATCTTGTGGCCAAATAGTAAACTGCACCCACATACATTTTTAATAAAAATATTATTTTACATTTAAAATTAGCAGTTTCCCTCCCAGACCAAAAATTACCCACATACACTTTTTTTTAAATTAAAAAATAAAATAAAAAATACAATTAAAAAAAAACAAAAACAACATAAATAGTTACCCAAGGGTCTGAACTTTTTAAATATGCATGTCAAGAGAATGTTATTATATTATTTAAAATTATAAGCTTATAAATAGTGATGGACGCAAATTGAAAAAATGCACCTTTATTTCTAAATGAAATATCGGCACCATAAATTGTGATAGGGACATCGTTTAAACGGTGTAATAACCGGGACAGATGGGCAAATAAAATACATGAGTTTTAATTACGGTAGCGTATATTAATTTCAAACTATAATGGCCAAAAACTGAGAAATAATTTTTTTTCATTTCTTTCTTAATCTTCCTGTTAAAATAGATTTAGAAAAAAAATAATTCTTAGCAAAATGTACTACCAGGGGCGTTTCTAGGGTCCTTGGAGATCAGGGGGCACCTGTAGGCACCAGGTGAGGAGGTGGGGCAAAAATGGGCGTGGCCATGAGGTGAGTGGGCGTGGCCATAGGTGGGGCCAAATGTACATGAACTTAGCAGCAGTGTAAGCTACAGATAACGGGCCTGCCCATCGAAATATTGGATGGAGCCCCCTGTCATTTATTTAGATAATTTACAATCAGTATAGGCATAGATCTAAAATGTATACGCACATACAATTTTGCTTGGTCAATCACTGACCCCCAATTTTACCACCCCCGTGCAGTAAGTGGGCCAACAGACAATTAATTTTATGAACAGAGCTAAAATTGGCTAATCAAAATTGTATGTGTCTAATACTGTACATATTGAAAGTAGCAGGGATCAGCATACAATATAGCTGGTTTACAATCAGTAAAGGCACAGAGTAACACCTTACACTGTACACACTGGAGGTAAATCAGCACACAGTGCAGGCACTAGAGAACCGCGTATACTGTACATACTGTAGGCAGCAGAATTCAGCACACTGCAGCTAGCGTGCCAAAAATATGAGGATCACGTTTTGCGGCGTGCTTATCGCGCCGCACCGAAAAATGGGTGGGCCATGGACCAGAATATAGGTGTGGTAACGGGTGGAGACAAATTTACATGAACCTAGCAATGGTGGGACATTAGATTATGACAGTGGTGGCGAACCTTTTGGAGGCTGAGTGCCCAAACTGCAACCCAAAAGTCACTTATCTATCGCAAAGTGGCAACAGCAATTTAAACTAAATACTGTACAAACGTTTTAACTCATACATGAACATTATGGAAAATCCAAGTTGAAAATAAACTGTGAAGATAAACAATTTCATCCATCCTACTCCTGAAAAATGTATTCAATTTTTTTAGAACCTCCCAGTTTTATTTTCTGTTTTAAAAAGCTAAAAAAGCAGGTTTAATGCTATTGTCTCATATGATAAGGATTCAGCTTTTCCCATAGTCTCGCAGTTAGCAATCATGTGACCCCCAACAAGACAAATTCAGCAATCATGAGGCCTCCAACAAATCATGAGGCCCTCAACAAGACAAATTCAGCAATCATGAGGCCTCCAACAAATCATGAGGCCCCCAACAAGACAAATTCAGAAATCTTGAGGCTCCCAACAAGACAAATTCAGCAGCCATGAGGCACATAAATAGACAGCATTTCACATAAATAGGCAGAATGCCCCCTTAATATGGGAGCCCCCCAAGTTAGGTAGTGATTGACAGGGACTCCCAGGTTAGCTAGTGAGTGACAGGCGCCTCCAGTTAGGTAGTGAGTGACAGGGACCCCGATAGTGAGTGACAGGGAGCCCCTTTAGGTAGTGAGTGAGTGCCAGGGAGCCCCTTTAGGTAGTAAGTGAGTGCCAGGGAGCCCCTTCAGGCAGTGAGTGAGTGACAGGGAGCCCCTTTAGGTAGTGAGTGAGTGCCAGGGAGCCCCTTTAGGCAGTGACTGCCAGGGAGGCCCTCTAGGCAGTGAGTGAGTGACAGGGAGCCCCTTCAGGCAGTGAGTGAGTGCCAGGGAGCCCCTTCAGGCAGTGAGTGAGTGCCAGGGAGCCCCTTTAGGTAGTGAGTGAGTGCCAGGGAGCCCCTTTAGGCAGTGAGTGCCAGGGAGGCCCTTTAGGCAGTGAGTGAGTGCCAGGGAGCCCCTTTAGGCAGTGAGTGAGTGCCAGGGAGCCCCTTTAGGCAGTGAGTGAGTGCCAGGGAGCCCCTTTAGGCAGTGAGTGAGTGCCAGGGAGCCCTTTTAGGCAGTGAGTGAGTGACAGGGAGCCCCTGTAGGCAGTGAGTGAGTGCCAGGGAGCCCCTTTAGGCAGTGAGTGAGTGCCAGGGAGCCCCTTTAGACAGTGAGTGAGTGCCAGGGAGCCCCTGTAGGTAGTGAGTGAGTGACAAGGAGACTATTTAGGTAGTGAGTGAGTGACAGGGAGCCCCTTTAGGCAGTGAGTGAGTGCCAGGGAGCCCCTTTAGGCAGTGAGTGAGTGCCAGGGAGCCCCTTTAGGTAGTGAGTGAGTGCCAGGGAGACCCTTTAGGCAGTGAGTGAGTGACAGGGAGCCCCTTTAGGCAGTGAGTGGTGACAGGGAGCCCCTTTAGATAGTGAGTGAGTGACAGGGAGCCCCATTAGGGAGTGAGTGAGCGACAGGGAGCCCATTAGGTAGTGAGTGAGTGACAGGGAGCAGCCGCCGCTCCCCCCCCCCCCCCCCCTTACCTCGCAGTCAGCAGACCTCAGGATCAGCGGCGACCCGACCAGTAGTACGAGCGGGCGCCAGACGCACCCGCTCTATATGCGGAAGTGATGTCACTTCCGCATATCAGTGCGGGCGCTGGGTCCTAGCGCCCGCACGATTGGTCGCCGCCTGATCGAGGTCTGAGTGACGCGGCGGCTGGAGGGAGCCGCTGACAGAGGGGTTGAGCGGCGGCCGGGTGGAGATCCGTGGCACCCCAGGACAGATTGGGGGCACATGCCCCCCCAAAATAGGGCTAGCGACGCCCCTGTGTACTACCCAAAGAAAGCCTAATTAGTGGCGGAAAAAACAAGATATAGATCAATTCATTGTGATAAGTAGCAATAAAGTTATAGGCGAATGAATGGGAGGTGAACGTTGCTCGGATGCATGAGATTTTCGGACTGCGGTGCTGAGCCGGTTATTTATATGCAGAATGTCTACCAGGCTTTTATTCAGACACATTTTGGTGAGTTATGACTGAAAAATTGAAGACCTAAAATTCTTGAAATAAATGTACCGCTTTTGACTCATAATTCCAGACAGAAATGCACCGCCAGGGAGGTTAAAGCATTTTCAGTTGCTTGGAAATCTTCGGCTGCAGTAGTGTCTGAATCACACACCTGAAACAAGCATCCAGTCAGACTTCATTTACTGCACATCATCTGCATGCTTAAAAGTGTGTGTGTGAAGAGCCTGCATCTTTACTATTTCTGCCCGACACCTGGTACATTTCCCGGCGCTGTGTTGGTCCATGTCCTCCATCAGTCCTGAGTCTCCGTCAGCCCCCGTCTTCTGTCCTGTTTCCCCTGTCCCGATTCCCTGTGTCCCGTCGTCTGTCCTATCTTTTATCTGTCTCTCTAGGGTACTCTATGGCATCGGTGAGGAGTGTGCAGGCTGTGGCTTACCGCATAACAGCGCCACAGTATGGAGATAAGAAGCGGTAATATTCTTTAGGAAAGCTGCTGGGGGTCCGTGCTCGCAGCCGGAGTCCCTCTCTCTTCACTTCCGCAAATGTCACTAATGCAGAAGTGATGAGAGACTTCGGCTGTGAGCACAGACCCCCCCCCCCCCAGTGGATTTACTACAAGGATTACCGCTTCTCATCTCTGCACTGTGGCGCCATTTTGCGGTAAGCCACGGCCTGCACACTCCTCACCGTTGCCATAGGATGCCCTAGAGAGACAGATAGAGGAGAGGACAGGGGGCAGTGTGATTGCAACACGCACATTGGCTCTATAGGAGTTTATATACAAAGGATTACTCTCCCACATCTAGTATATATACATCCAAGCGATATCTTGTGGTGCGTGTGAGGTGTTTGTATGTGCTGACACAGCAGTTGTGATTGGTTCAATTAGATTGATAGTTTGTTGATATTGTGATCTATTGCTCTCTGCTATTGGGCAGAATTTGTGTGAAGAATTACTCTTTGGTATCTGCCACAATAGAATTAATGTGTTTTACATTATATTTTTATGTTGTATACGACTTGTATGCATATTATTAACCACTTGAGGACCCACACTTTACCCCCCCCTTAAGGACCAGCGCTGTTTGTTGGGATCTGTGCTGGGTGGGCTCTGCAGCCCCCAGCACAGATCAGCGGGCACGCAGAGCGATCAGATCGCCCCCCTTTTTTCCCCCCTATGGGAATGATGTGCAGGGGGGGTCTGATCGCTCTGGTGGGCAGGCTTGTTGCGGGGGGGGGCACCTCAAAGCCCCCCTCCGCGGCGAAATTCCCCCCTCCCTCTCCTACCTGCTCATCCCCGGTGATCGGGGCTGCACAGGACGCTATCCGTTCTGTGCAGCCAGTGACAGGACGTCCCCGTCACATGGCGGCGATCCCCGGCCACTGATTGGCCGGGGATTGCCGATCTGCAGCAGCGCCGCAAAATGTAAACAAAGCGGATTATTTCCGCTTGTGTTTACATTTAGCCTGCGAGCCGCCATCGGCGGCCCGCAGGCTATTCACGGAGCCCCCCGCCGTGAATTGACAGGAAGAGCGGCTGCTTCCTGATTAATCAGCCTGCAGCTGGCGACGCAGAACTGCGTCGCTGGTCCTGCAGCTGCCACTTTGCCGACGCACGGTATAAGCGTGCGGTCGGCAAGTGGTTAATAGATATTCCATAAACGTATGGGGCTGATTCCTATTTCTCTCCTTGCAGCTACCAATATTTACAGTGAGGGTGCGGTACATATTCTTTTGCATAACAGTGGCAAAATAAGTTGTGGGGGAAGAAGAACCATAAGACGCCCTTGCACCATGGACTCACCAAGTTTAGCATATTTTTTGTTTCCCTGTTTTTTTGTCCTCTAAACCTAGGTGCATCTTATGGTCCGAAAAATGTGGTATTTTGTTCCTGTGTTACTGCCACACAGTAAGTTGTACAATTCTTGACAGTTCCTCCAGGTTTTGAACTAGTTAATTTTCTTGTGAGGGATTCTCAGTAGTTCCTTTAATCTTTAAAAAAGCAATCCATGGAAAGGACCTATACAAAGTGGCAGGTCAGCCTGTTACCTTTATGCACATCGTTCTGCCAGTTTGACTGTTCTGTTGCTGTCCAATGGGGACTTTTGAAATTAAAGGAATTCCTGAATATCCTTCATGAGATAAGTCCAAAACCTGATATTTACAAGCTACTACTTGTGACAGCAATATTAGAAAAAAGGGATTTATAGTGTATTTTACTTTGAGACACTAAAGACATACGTCCATTGAGTTCAACCACAAAATAAAGTACAGCACTAGCCTGCACCCTCACATATCCCTGTTGATCCAGAGGAAGGCGAAAAACCCTTACAAGGCATGGTCCAATTAGCCCCAAAAGGGAAAAAACTTCCTTCCTGACTCCAGATGGCTATTAGATGAAATCCCTAGTCCAACTCCACTGGGAGTTTCCTAGTAATTATTGCCTTGGATGTCTTTCAAGGCAAGGAAAGCATCTAAGCATCTAACCCCCTTAAATGCAGATATTGAATTTGCCATAACTACCGATACTTGCGATGAATTCCACATCTTAATTGCTCTTACTGTAAAGGACCCTTTCCTAAATAAATGGCTAAAACATTTTTCGTCCATGCGTAGATCATGTCCCATAGTCCTTTTGTAAAAGCCTACGGACAAAAAGCTCTCTGCCAAGCTTTTTTATATTGCCCTCTGGTGTATTTATACATGTTAATTAGATCTCCTCTAAGGGCTCTTTCACACTAGAGGCTAGTTTTGGTGTTTTCCAGCCAAGACCATAGCATTTTACAGCCAAGACCATAGCATTTTACAGCCAAGACCATAGAATTTTCCAAGGTAAAATAAAAGTCCATAGACTTTCATTTTACCTTTCACACCTAAAGCAGCTTTTTTGGGCGTTGCGTTTTGAAGCTTCCCGGAGCTTTTTCAAATCCGTTTACAGCCGAAGTTGGCTTTTCATGTTTCAATGATAGTCAATGGAAAAGGCCAACTACAGCTTTTTTTTACAGCTGACTTGTTCACTTCTTTTTAAAGAAAAAAAAGGACATTTTCATATGAGCTGTAAAACGCTTTGAAAACGCTGTGTATTGGCTGTAAAACGCTGACAGCAAAAGGCGTTTTAACCTTTTTCTACCACAGCCTCTACTGTGAGCCCTAAGGCGTCTTTTCTCCAGTGTATTATGTTTCTAGGCTTGAGTTTGTTGTTCTCCTGAGGTTATGATTTTCTAAACTGTCTTTCTGTAGCATAATATTCCGTTCACATGGTGGCTTGACAGAGCACAGCTGGTTAAAGGTATTCTTTGGGTTATGTTACCTTTATGTAAACCCATAGCTCATATATTCAAATTAGGCTGGGTTTACACATAAACGTTGTACAGTTTTGTTCCAGTCCTGTCAGTTATATCAGTTTTCTATGGCTTTGTTCACACATAAATCTGTACAGTTCAGTTGCAGTCCTGTTCTGTCCTGTCCTCTTCTGTCAGTTTTGTATGAGTTTTCTATGGCTGGGTTCACACTTAAAAGGTGTACAGTTCTGTTCCAGGCCTGTTCTGTCAGTTTGGTCACAAGGGTAGGCCTTGTTTCCATCTGTGCGCTTCTATCCACTTCTGTCCGCTATCTATCAGCACATCAATGTTACATTGATACATGTTGCTGAAAAGCGGACAGAAGCAGACAGAAGCGCACAGATGGAAACAATCTCCTTGTTAGGATCAAGATATCACCTGCCAACACCTAGTAATTAAAACTGTGGATGCACTTTTAAAGGGACACTTAAGTCAAACAAAAAAAATGAGTTTTACTCACCTAGGGCTTCCAATAGCCCCCTGCAGCTGTCCGGTGCCCTTGCCGTCTCCCTCCGATCCTTCTGGCCCCGCCGACAGCCACTTCCTGTTTCGGTGACAGGAGCTGACAGGCTGGGGACGCGAGTGATTCTTCATGTTCCTGGCCACAATAGCACCATCTATGCTGCTATAGCATATATCATATACCATATAGCAGCATAGAGGGTGCTAATGTGTCTGGGAACGCGAAGAATCACTCGCGTCCCCAGCCTGTCAGCTCCTGTCACCGAAACAGGAAGTGGCTGCCGGCGGGGCCAGGAGGATCGTAGGGAGGCGGCGAGGGCACCGGACAGCTGCAGGGGGCTATTGGAAGCCCTAGGTGAGTAAAACTCATTTTTTTTGTTTGACTTAAGTGTCCCTTTAAGTAAAAAAAAAAAAAAAAAAAAAAAAAAAAAAAAAAAAAAGCACCCAAGCCCTTATCAAATGGCAATAAAGAAATGTACTTATCCATATGGTAGTCATCCTGTCAAGATCTTTCCACAGTATTTCATCAGCCTACATCCTTCTGTATCATCCGCATATATGGCAACATTCATGTCAGTTTGCATCAGTTTTTTTATGGCAATCCGCTCACCCACATGAGACCACACATGCCCACTCAAGTCGGTCACGATGATGAATTGCAGTCAGGTCCAGACCCCGATGAGGACAATGAGCATACAGATGAGCTTCCCTGAGATGCTTTCTGACAGTTTGTACAGAAATTCTTTGGTTATTCATTATATACATTCATTCCCATTCCTTGGATCTTTACTGTCTGCACCAGGCTGTAGTGGGGAACAGTGTTATTAATGTTTGCAAAATTCAAATATGTTGCACCTATTGCTTTCCCAGTATCTACAGGATCTTCTCCAAAAATTAGCATATTGTGATAAAGTTCATTATTTTCTGGAATGTACTGATAAACATTAGACTTTCATATATTTTAGATTCAAATACACACAACTGAAGTAGTTCAAGCCTTTTATTGTTTTAATATTGATGATTTTGGCATACAGCTCATGAAAACCCAAAATTCCTATCTCAAAAAATTAGCATATTTCATCCGACCAATAAAAGAAAAGTGTTTTTTTTTTTTTTTTAAACCAAAATAAACGTTTATTGGAAGGATTTAACGTCATATACAAGGCAAGAGTCGGGCATCCAGTTATAGTCACATATGCATCATAGCAACAATAGTACATAGGTATTCTCGTATAGAAGTACAAGGGATCTAATTACAAGATCCAGGTAAGTACATGGGGCATGCATAATATATCTGTTGTCTCAGCGTTCATAGGAATATACCGTGGAGCCTAGCATAGACATAGTTTTGAATTGTATTACAGGGAGCTTACTCCGCAACACTAAATCACCGATTTTTCCACCTGTCCCATATTAAATGAAATTTCTTTTGTGCTCCCCTGTGTGCGTATACAAGTTTTTTGTAAGGTAATGCAGTGCTGATACGTTTAATCCAATTGTCATATGAGGGTGGCGTGGGCGCAAGCCATCTACACGCCACCTCTTGTCTACCTGTAAATAGCACTTCTGTCAGAAATGATTTAAGAGCATTATCTAAAGCTTCATCTTGTATGACTCCAAGGAGGCACAATAAAGGGTCGTAGCTTATGGGGCAGCCCATCTTGTCGTGTAAAAATTTAACTACTTGGGACCAAAAAGCTGCCACAACTGGACAACTCCAGATGAGGTGATAGAATGAAGGGGATGCTTCCTGACACTTGGGGCAGTTGTTGGAAGATTGTGGGTTGTATTTACAAAGCTGCCTAGGGGTTAAGTAGGCCTGATGCAAAATGTATATTTGTGTGATACGATCGCGTATACATGGGGACACTTTCTTAGGGGCAAATAAAGCATCATCCCAGTCTTCATCTGCAATATCCAGTCCACATGAAACCCATCTGTTACGTGATTCAGTGGTGAGTTCCTCGGCACCAAATTCTAAAAGTGTTTTATATAGCTCTCCTATCATGTGCCTAACTGGACCGTTTTTGAGCATTTCAATAATGGGAGAGCCATATAATTGTATAGGTGTCTTAGGAAATTGCTTACAAAAAGCGTGTTTTAATTGCCAGTATCGAAACTCTTGGTTCATGGGGATGTGATAGGTAGAGACTAAGAGGGCAAAAGAAGCAATCTGCCCGTTTGCTATGATATTTTCAAGGAATATTATCCCTCTAGTTATCCAGAAAGAGGGGTCAGGGATGGTGCCAAATTCTGAAAGATTAGGGTTATACCATAGGGGAGTGTGTTTTCCTATACCTTTAGTGCTATATATTTTAGTGATGGCTTTCCATACTTGACATGCCTGCATCAGAATTGTGTTGTGTTTTTTCTTTTGTGGTATATAACACCTCAGAGTGTCCATTGCGGGGCTTTCTAAAACAGGGTCTAATAGATATCCAAGTGGTTCTACATTTGTGGTTGGAGGGACAGTGAACCAAGCCGATATATGTTGCAGCTGCGATGCAAAATAGTATTTCTGAAATACTGGGAACGCAATTCCGCCAAGGCTCATTGGGTTTTGTAGTAGCGTGTTTTTAAGTTTGGCCCTGCCCTTACCCCAGAGGAAACTCAAGAGTATTGATTTCAATTTTTTAAAAAAAGGTATTTGGGATGTAAATAGGGGAGTGATGAAGTATATATATTATTTTGGGGAGTAAAATCATTTTTATTAAACTATTCCTGCCCATCACTGCTAGGGGCAATTTTGCCCAAGTGTTGCATCTGGACTGTACAAGGGGTAGCAGGCTGTATATTTCCTGCTTCAAGTATTGTAGTGGATCTATGTGGATTTGTACACCAAGGTATTTAAAGGTATTGACTATTTGAAGGGGCGGGGGGGTATTTGAGTCGGGAGGGGACCAGGGATCTAATGGAAGTAGTACTGACTTAGAAATATTAACCCGCAGCCCAGAGTAATAGCTTGATTCCTCTATAATTTCAAGGGCACGAGACAGGGATGAGGCCCCATCAGCCAGATATAAGATGGTATCATCCGCATACATACTAATTTTATCTTCAGTAGATTTAGTCTTGAATCCTACAATATCAGGTGAAGCCCGAATGCGGCAGGCCAAAGGTTCCGCCACCAGAGCATACAATAGTGGAGATAGGGGGCATCCCTGCCTCGTACCCCTACCCAGAGGGAAAGACTTAGAGATCCAACCGTTGGTGCTAACTCTGGCCGAGGGATTTGAATACAGAATACGAACCCATCTCTGGAAGTTTTCCCCAATACCAAACCTGGCAAGGACCGCCGACAGGAATGGCCATTCAACCGTATCGAAGGCTTTGGCCATGTCTAATGAGGCAATGACTCGTGTCCCTTTATTTATATGGTTGGCTTGTATGTTTGTGAATAGTCGCCTGATATTAATTGCCGTGTTTTTCCCTGGCATGAAGCCAGTTTGGTCTTCATGTACAAGGGTTAGAATTACCTCGTTTAGTCTTATGGCGAGTACTTTTGCTAGAATCTTAACATCTGTGGGTAGAAGCGAGATCGGTCTGTAGGAGTCACATTGAAGCGGGTCCTTGCCAGGCTTAGGTAACACAACTATTAAGGCCTCATTCATAGATGTGGGAAGACTGCTTCTCAAAGGCCTCGGTAAAAACTTCCAGTAAGGGCTGGGCCAAAATATCTGAGTATTTTTTATACAGGTCTAAGGGGATGCCATCAAGTCCTGGAGCCTTTTTTGAGGGGAAGCTAGCGATGGCGGATTCAATTTCATCTAGAGTGATGGGCAGGTCCAGTTGCGAGCGCTGTGTCTCTGAGAGTCTAGGGAGAGTAATTTCGGCCAAATAAATTTCAGAGTCCGACTGTGAAGCTATGGTTCGACTAGTATATAAGTGTTGATAGTAATCTGCAAACGTGGAGTTTACCTCTTGGGGGGTGTTGACCAGTGTACCCTGGCAGGAAGCAATTTGAGGGATAACCGGTGGAGAGGAGTGGGTCTTGGCTATTTTAGCTAGTAATGTACCTGCCTTTTCGCCTTGCTCGTATACCATTTGCTTGTTGAAAAAGATTTTACTTAAGGCTAGTTCCACTAATTCCTTATGAGCCCTCTGGGCGGTTTGCCATATCTGTTTATTTGAGGGGGAGTTATCTTTGTGGTATAGGGTTTCTGCTTGAGTAACCTGTAGGGCCAGAGTGTTTAGTCTAGTTTTGGTGTCTCCTTTACATCTAGCTACTGCCTGTATCAGAGCACCCCTCAAAAATGCCTTGAAGGTGTCCCATACCAGGGTTTGGTTTTCTTCGTCTCTGTGGATAAAAAAGAATTCTATGGTTTGTTTTGCAAGTGGATTATCATTTGGCAGAAGTTCAAGCCAAAAAGGATTAAATTTCCAGAATTTAAATGGGGGAGAGACACCCCACTGCAGTTTAAGGCATAAAGGGGAGTGATCCGACACCAGGCGCGGCAGAATGGAAATATCAATCACCAGGGGGAGAAGGTATCTGGTAAGTAAGAACATGTCTAAACGAGAAAAGGAAGTATAAGTACTGGATTCACAAGTGTATCCAGGGGATTGTGGGTATTTAATCCGCCAGATGTCAGTTAGATCCATTTCTTTTAGGAAAAGAGAAAATTGAGTCTGTTTATTTACCTGCGGGGGAGATCTATCAAGAGCTGCATTACAGATGTTGTTAAAGTCTCCCATCCATAGTGCAGAGACTCCTGAATGTTTAAGCATAAATTTGAGACCTTCTTTCAATACCTGTGAGCTAAAAGGCGGAGGAATATATATTGCCAGCAGTAGAATAGGTTCACTAGCTATGGTACAATGCATGAATATATACCGGCCCATGGGATCTGTCACTACTTCCAGCGCCCTAAATAATAAATGTCTCCCAATAAGAATTGACACCCCACGAGAATATTGTGAATATGAGGCATGAAAGGACCAACCAATCCAACCTCGGCGCAGAGCCAGTAATTTAGAGCCTGTAAGGTGGGTTTCTGTAAGGGTAATTATATCTGGTTTATACCCCTTTAAGTATTGTAACACAACATTTCTTTTGATTTTATCATTAAGGCCACGTACATTCCAATTAATTACGCTAAGTGACTGCATTTTCGTCTGTTAAGAGCTCTAGTAGTAACATATCCCATTGCGACCATGATAGCACATATAAGTTACAGAGTTTCCAATACCCATAAATCTTGCCCCGACTGATTACATTCCAACACAGTTTAGCCCAAAAGTTTCCCACCCTGCTCAACCATAAAACTAGGTTGAGCTTAAACCCTAAACCCAAACCAAACCAATATACAAAGAGGTACAGGTGTAAAGGCACACCTACATACACCTGCTGGGGAACCGGTCGAGGTGCGACAGTTGCATCTCCTGTCTGCATTAGCAAGCCAGTAAGGCAAGGTATTAAAGAGTGCAATGGCACAGCTCTACTGGAGCAGGACACATGGTGTAGTACATTAATTATTATCACTGCATATCTACATTTTAAACCTGGATAACATTAATGCCAACGTAGGAACCAGATTGACACATATAGGGAGGAGGGGGAAGGGGTCCAGTGACGGCAAGAGGATTTAAGTCCTCTGCGGTGTAGACGATTGGATAGGGAACATAAAGGGGAGACAGAGGATAGGCAACATGGGGAAAAGAATAGTGCAACATGTATGGCAAGGCAACATTGTAGTTACTCATCACATTGCTAAAAATATTAAAGACATTGATATTAATATAGCTTAGTAACCAGGGTGGTGTTCACAATGTACCGGTGGTCGCAATCTTTTCCCTCCCCGAGACCCCTGTATCCCACCCGCGATCAGAATCAGAATCAGAATCTTTATTTCGCCAAGTGCGACCAAGGTCATACCCGGAATTGGTTGTGGTTCACATGGCAGTAGCAACAGAGCAAGACAGAAGATTGGCACAGACAATAACTATAATACAGCAAGACAGGCATAAGACAATAACAATGATAAAAGCAAGATAAGCAAGACAGGCAAGTAACACAGTACAATATGCAGTTCGCTCATGATCAGAAGTCCTCTGGGTTTGGATATTGTGCTGTTCAAGGGATAAAAAGCTTCATTTAGCCCTTAGAGTAGAGTTCTACCCAGGAGTGCACCAGGGTGACAGCTGGGTTATTTACTGGCCCGGGCTCAGTGTGCCTCGGCCGGGCTAATCTGACCTGAATGCAGCTAGCCTACCGATGAGAGGCAGGAGTTCAGCAGGAGGGCTGCTTGGGGAAAAAAGGTGTCTCTGCGCCTGTTAGTCCTTGGGCGGATGGTCCTGTAGCGTCGGCCCGAGGGAAGGACATGCGACATAATATAACGGGGTTAAGTTGGATAGTATGCAAGTGACGCAGCTTGTATTTATCCCCATTTATGCGTCTCGGAAATATTCAACTCCGACGTGATGTACTTGAGTGGTAGGATATGCGGATCCGTAGGAACCTCGCATTACTGCACAATGTCTTAAGGGGTCGGATGGTCCGTCTACAGAGACAGTTCGAGAACGTAGTGATCCAAAAGTGTAACTTATGAACAAGAGCCTGTATAAGTAGGAGAATAAACAATATCCCAAGGGCTCTGTGGGTGGGTGGTGAAAAGGAAGGGGACCTCCATGTACTCATTGAGGGCCTAAGATAGTGACACGGCCTAACGGGCCTTTCGAATGCAGAGGCTCTATTTTAACTCACAGTTAGTGTTCAATCATAGAGGCTGCGTCAATCTTCTTCTCTGGAAGGAGAGCAGCGGGCATTAGATTGTGCTTCCAGCCATTTGGTGACATCTTTGGGGTGCTCAAAGAAGTGCGTTTTCCCATCTGCTTCTATACGCAGCTTGGCAGGAAATAACATGGCGTATGTAATGGAGGCATCTCTCAAGGAACGCTTCACTGAAGCAAACTGCGCACGTTGCTTCTGCACCTCAGTAGAATAATCCGGGTAGAAGGAGATTCTGGTATTTTGGTATGCAATATCACCTTTCGCTCTTGCTGCCTTTAGAATAGCATCCCGGTCCCGGTAATTCAGTACTTTGAATATGAAGGTACGCGGTGGTAGGCCGGGGGCCGGTACTCTTGGAGAAATTCGGTGTGCCCGCTCCACAACGAAGACCGCTGAGAAGCAGTCCCGCCCAAAGGTATCTATTAGAAGTTTTTCAGTGAAGTCCTCCGGAGCCGTCCCCTCCACCCTCTCCGGTAACCCAACTATGCGTATGTTTGAGCGGCGGTTACGATTTTCAAGGTCCTCCTGTCTATTGCACACCGTCTTAGCGTCTTGCTTCATGGTGCGAATAGTGGCGGGAATGGGCTTTACCTCGTCTTCCAGCTTCCCTATGCGGTCCTCGGTATCTGTCACACGGGAACGGAGGGTATGCATATCTTGTCGTAGAAGTGACACATCGGTCCTTACCTCCTCTAGTTTAGTGTTTATGTTAGAGAGGGTCTTTTGGCAGCTAGTGATGGCCTCCATTATTTGCTGGAGAGAGGGCGTGGGCGGCTCCTCGTACGAGGAGTCCTCTTCCTCCTGGCCGTGCTTAAACTTTTGAAGCTTGGAAGCGGCCTCGGTGTTACGTATCCGGGACATCCTGGTGTCAGATTGTTCAGTACGTCGAGCAGAATACGAGTCTGATGTGTTTTTCCAGGCAGAAGGGGTGTTCAGAGCAGTATTTCAAGGATTTTGGGTGTCCTGCACGGGAGCTCTCCGGGAAAGCGTCCTCACATCTCAGCTTCCGGTCACGCCCCCCCAAAGAAAAGTGTTTTTAAAACAAAAAAAGTCAACCTTCAAATAATTATGTTCAGTTATGCACTCAATACTTGGTCGGGAATCCTTTTGCAGAAATGACTGCTTCAATGCGACGTGGCATGGAGGCAATCAGCCTGTGGCACTGCTCAGGTGGTATGGAGGCCCAGGATGCTTCAATAGCGGCCTTAAGCTCATCCAGAGTGTTGGGTCTTGCGTCTCTCAACTTTCTCTTCACAATATCCCACAGATTCTCTATGGGGTTCAGGTCAGGAGAGTTGGCAGGCCAATTGAGCACAGTAATACCATGGTCAGTAAACCATTTACCAGTGGTTTTGGCACTGTGAGCAGGTGCCAGGTTGTGCTGAAAAATGAAATCTTCATCTCCATAAAGCTTTTCAGCAGATGGAAGCATGAAGTGCTCTAAAATCTCCTGATAGCTAGCTGCATTGACCCTGCCCTTGATAAAACACAGTGGACCAACACCAGCAGCTGACATGGCACCCCAGACCATCACTGACTGTGGGTACTTGACACTCGAATTCAGGCATGTTGGCATTTCCCTCTCCCCGAGTCCCCAGTCTTCCTCCAGACTCTGGCACCTTGATTTCCGAATGACTTGTAAAAGTTGCTTTCATTCACTTTGGACCACTGAGCAACAGTCTAGTGCTGCTTCTCTGTAGCCCAGGTCAGGCGCTTATGCCGCTGTTTCTGGGTCAAAAGTGGGTTCATGCTTCCATCTGCTGAAAAGCTTTATGGAGATGAAGATTTCATTTTTCAGCACGACCTGGCACCTGCTCACAGTGCCAAAACCACTGGTAAATGGTTTACTGACCATGGTATTACTGTGCTCAATTGGCCTGCCAACTCTCCTGACCTGAACCCCATAGAGGATCTGTGGGATATTGTGAAGAGAAAGTTGAGAGACGCAAGACCCAACACTCTGGATGAGCTTAAGGCCGCTATTGAAGCATCCTGGTTCTCCATAACACCTGATCAGTGCCACAGGCTGATTGCCTTCATGCCACGCCACATTGAAGCAGTGATTTCTGCAAAAGGATTCCCGACCAAGTATTGAGTGCATAACTGAACATAATGATTTGAAGGTTGACTTTTTTTGTTTTAAAAACACTTTTCTTTTATTGGTCGGATGAAATATGCTAATTTTTTGAGATAGGAATTTTGGGTTTTCATGAGCTGTATGCCAAACTCATCAATATTAAAACAATAAAAGGCTTGAACTACTTCAGTTGTGTGTATTTGAATCTAAAATATATGAAAGTCTAATGTTTATCAGTACATTACAGAAAATAATGAACTTTATCACAATATGCTAATTTTTTGAGAAGATCCTGTATATTTGCATTCACCACTACATAAAAGCTAAGCATGTTAGATAGTCAAGACCTATCTTTAGTAAACCTGTAATGGTTAAGTGATATTAGGTATGTTTTGTACACAAGTGGGAACTAAAACAATCTTAAAGAGGAATTGTAACTTAAAAAAAAAAAAGAAGAAGAAGAAGAAGAAGAACCTGACACTTAGTTCGGGAGGGGTAGACCCCTGGATCCTGACTAGGCTTCCCCCGTCCTCCTCAGCCAGCACTATAGAGTCTGCTCTCCTTCGCAGACAGCTTGCACCATAGAGTGGACTCGATGGGGTTCAGCTTTTTCTGCTGGAGCTGAGGGGAAAGTCGCTAGTGTACCTGCGTGCAATGGCGGCAAGCGGACTTTTGGAGGTCCCATTGCTGGCTCGCCTCTGCTGAGGATGATGGGGAACCCCCTTTGGATTCAGTGATTTCCCCCTCCTGAGTGAAATTCCCACTAGGGGAACTTTTTTTCTCTTCAGGTTCACGTTAAATTATTGAAGAATATGGCACGTGTGAGCCAAACAGATTTTGTACTAATACAGTAGAATACCTTCATAGTAAACCCCAAGGAATGGGGCCAAGTAGTTTACTATATATACAGAATAATCTCATTATAGGAAACCCCAAAGAGACCAGGAAAAGTGGTTAACTACCATATTTTTGGACTATAAGACACACTTTTTCTCCCCCCAAATTGGTTTTATAGTCTGAATGCTACAAATTTTGCCTGGTGCCACCGTCTCCCATGGCAACTTTCCGGCTTAGCATATTGGAGACGGAGAGGCTGTGAACTCCGTCTGCGGGTAGAAGATCTTTAGCAGCTTAATTGTTTGCCCGCTGCCTACTTATGCCCGTGAAGGGAGAAAGATGAGCTGGCTAATCTAATGTTTGCACTGCAGGGAGAAGATTCAGCTGCACTTAATTGTCTGCCCACTGCTTGATAGACATGTCCAGTGAAGTGAGATGTAGCAGTGTGCATGGAGGGCTGTGAGCGAGTCTGCATAGAGAAGGTTCAGCAGCGGCTTTTAATTGTCATCTGCTGATATGCCGGGTGAAGGGAGATAGGTGAGCCGCTAATTAAGCAGCACTGAGCGGCGAATGTAGCAGCGTGTGTGCACACTGCTTGCAAGTTGCTACATTTGCCGCTCAGCTGTCTGTGCACCCGTTATGTCAGCTTTAGAGAGGCAGCTGGCAGACAATTAAAAGCCACCGTATCTTCTCCCTGCAAACTCGCTTACATCCCGCTGTGCATGCTGCTTACTTAGCGATTCACCTATCTCCCTTCACCCGGCATGTCAGCAGATGACAATTAAGCTACTACTGAACCTTCTCTATGCAGACTCGCTCAAAGCCCTCCGTGCACACTGCTCTCTGCCTCCTGCTCTAAAAATCAGCTTGGTGTGGATAGGTTGTAGAGCGCTATGGCACCTGAGTGTCTCTGCACAGCTCTGCTCGCCCGTGGCTCTAGGACCCGAACTCGCCTCCAAAATAGTGCTGAAGGGAGAGGAGATGACCCGCACCCAGTCCCCTGAGTTCAGCGGCGAACTCAAAGATCGCGGTAATCGGAGGGCAACCAGAGGGCTGGACGCAACATCGGCTCCGCCACTCCCCGCGGCTAGCAGACCACCCACAGAGAATTAAAGGTAGGCTGCTGCAGCCCGAGTGTGTCCCCTACTTCACTCGACTGCCTCTCCTAATGTAAATCAGAGGTGCAACTCCAGACTCCCCCTGCAACTCGGCCACAGGCAAAAATGTATCTCCGGGCTCCTAGCACCTAACTAGGCCACACATGGACAGCAAAAGTGAGTGGCAGCAAAGAAACATGACATGACTCACACAAAAACACAGGAGGGTGTACCTAGGAAGCTCACATACTTCTACACAAGGTGATGGTGTTGCTATGTGGACTTTGGACTTGGGGGTCATTTTGGGTCAGCTGTGCCACACATGTAGTTGCCTACCTGTCCATAACTCTGTTATAGACTCTGCTGGAGCCCATCTACTGAACAGCTACGGAGTTCTCAGCTTTCCTATTTTTACAGTTTTGGGGAAAAAGGTCCATAAGATGCCCCTGCACCATAGACCACCAGGTTTAGTATATTTTTTTCCCCCCTGATTTTTGACCTCTAAACCTAGGTGCGTCTTATGGTCCCCGGAGCATCTTATAGTCCGAAAAATACGGTATATCCAAAATTGTCCTAGAAATGGCCCAGAATGACCTGGTACATTCTCTGCTGCAAAGGACCAACTCTGTCCTTCCATTGAAGGTGTAGTACAAGCTTAAAGTGAACCTTAAGTGAGAAAAAAAAATTGAGTTTTACTCACCTGGGGCTTACCTCAGCCCCCTGCAGCTGATCGGTGCCCACGACGAGTCGCTCTGATGCTCCGGGTCCCGCTGGCGGCCACTTCCGGTTTCGCCGTCAGGACCCGTCAGGCTGGGGAACGCGGCTGATACTACGCGTTCCCAGCCAAAATAGCACCCCTATGCGGCCATATGTCCGCATAGGCACCCGTATGCGGACATATGGCCGCATAGGGGTGCTATTTTGGCTGGGAACGCGTAGTATCAGCCGCGTTCCCCAGCCTGACGGGTCCTGACGGCGAAACCGGAAGTGGCCGCCAGCGGGACCCGGAGCATCAGAGCGACTCGTCGTGGGCACCGATCAGCTGCAGGGGGCTGAGGTAAGCCCCAGGTGAGTAAAACTCAATTTTTTTTTCTCACTTAAGGTTCACTTTAAGTATACCTTAGGGCTGCATAGTCGGACTGGACAAATTGCCTGTAGATTACCCAGGGCTCCTTAAAAATTGCAGTCGAAACTGGATAGAGTCAGCCACTCGCTCCCTGTGAATCTCCAATACCTCCACGTGTCCTGCAAAACTTTTTGCTCACACTTGAGCCAATCATGAAGCCTCTCTTCAAAATGCAGCCGAGATGCAAGTGGCTCTGATCTACATTACAAGTGAATGTTTTTTTTTTTTTCAAAATTTCAGCAAGCATGCAGTCAGTGTCTAAAGTGGCCTATACACTGGTCGATTTCAGCGATCATTCAATCAGAAATTGATTCTTTCAGCCGCATCTACACGAGTAGATGCGGCCGCGATGCTCCTTATCAATCGATTGATAAGATCTGACAGGACGGATCTCCGTACCGCCGATTCCCTGCTCGATCCCCGCGAGGGGACAATGGCAGGGAATCGTGCGGGAGATAAGCGGCGCCGGCGGGGACGAGCGGGGAATCGAATGCGGCGCTCGCGCGGCGAGCGGGGACGCGGCGGGCATGCGGAAGAGGCGATCCGGCGGCTAATCGAGCCGCCGGATCGCTACTATGTCCCTCCGTGTAGATGGGGCTTTAAAATCAGTAAATTGATCGATTTGCTGTATCTGACAGGATGGAAATACTAGGTCGATCTGCTGCTGGCAGCAGATCGATGGCCCATAGAGTTGCATTGGATCTAATGGTCCAATAATGCATTTAGATCGATTTTCAATAGATTTCCAATAGATTTCATTCTGAAATCTATTTAAATCAGTTCCTAGTGTGTGGCACACATCAGATAGATTCTACTTGACAGGCATCTGAAAGAAATCTATCTGATGGTCGAATCTGTTGCAAATCTATAAATGTATGGCCACCTTTACACAGATTAAAATGTTCTGTGCTCAATATGCAGGGATTTGCATACAATAATCACGCAACAGCTTGCACAGGAAGAATAGGTCTCGCCAGTTAATGCAGATACAGTACTGATAGTGTGCTCCTTTGTCCACATTTCTGTGCAGCTTGAATGATCCTGTAGCATTGCAGCCATGCACAAGCAAGTCACTGGTGATGGGCAATTCCCTCAGTAATCAGACAGCAGCTCACATAGGAAGGATAGGTCACACAAGTGGATGCCGCTTGTGGTCTTTAGCCCATGCATCGGTACTTTTGCAGGAATCCACTTAGGCTCAGTGTAGCATGCAGAATGTGAGCAGGCTACAAGTGGCTGCCGGCCCACCCATCAGGCAGCAGCTTACATAGGAAGGATAGGTCTCACCAGTGGATGCAGCTTGTGGTCTTAAGCCCATGCATCGGTTCTTTTGCGGCAATACCCATAGGCTCAGTGTAGAGTGCAGATTGTGAGCAGCCTAAAAGTGGCTGCTGGCCCACCCATCAACCACGGCTCATGGATCTCCGATTGACGTTTGATGCAGGTGCTCTCCGACTTTCCACTATAGCAAGATACAGAATACTCCAGAGCCAAAAAACAGGTTCACTGTAACCAAAATTCTATTATATCCAAGTTTACTATACCAAGCGTTACTTAGATATACTTTTAATGGCGCTTGGCCAGGACCTGAATATTTAGTTTACTATACCCAAAGTTCTACTGTATCATAGTTCACTATAACAAGATTATAGTGTAAAGGAACATTTATATTGCACACCTAGTGCCTAAAAAGTCAGTATTCACATTTGGTAAGGTTCAGTTTGTTTCCTTTTTCTTCAATTGTTCAATATGATGCAATGTTTTGGTGTATGTTTTTCCCTTTCTCTTTTATTTTTTCCTGGCTGATATTGCATTAAAGAACACCTGAAATGAGAGGCATGAGGTGGCTGTCATATTTATTTCCTTTTAAACAATACCAGTTGCCTGGCAGTACTGCTGATCTTTTTGGCTGCAGTAGTGTCTAACTCACACCTGAAACAAGCTAATACAGTCACACTTTAGTCATAAATCCCTGATCTGCATGAATTTTCAGGGTCTATGGCTAAGAGTATTAGAGACAGAGGCTCAGTAGGACAGCCAGGCAATCTGCATTGTTTAACCTCCTTGCCGGTTCAATTCCTCTGGCAAGGAGGCAGCGCAGGAGTTTTTTTTTAAAATCATGTAGCGAGCCTAGGGCTCGCTACATGATAGCCGCTGAGCGGCGGCATCCCCCCACCCACTCCGATCGCCTTCGGCGATCAGAGTAAGCAGGAAATCCCGTTCAGAACGGGATTTCCTGCAGGGCTTCCCCGGTCGCCATGGCGACGGGGCGGGATGACGTCACCGACGTCATGGACGTCGGGACGTCATAGGGAATCCCGATCCGCCCCTCAACGCTGCCTGGCACTGATTGGCCAGGCAGCGCAGGGGTCTGGGGCGGGGGGAGCAACTCGGCGCGGTGGATGCGGCGGATCGGCGGGTAGCGGCGGCGATCGGAAGTTACAAGCTGCTAGCAAAGTGCTAGCTGCTTGTAAAAAAAAAAAAAATTATTCAAATCGGCCCAGCGGGGCCTGAGAAATCCTCCTGCGCAGGTTACCCCGAACTGAGTTCGGGATAACCGGCAAGGAGGTTAAAATTATATAAATATGTCAGCCTCCGTATCCCTCTCAATTCAGGTGTGCTTTAAAAATGTAGGTTTGTAGTCAGTGATAAACACTGTTTCCTTGTATTTCCATCTCTCAAGGATTATTTCTATTTTCAGGAGCGTCTGACTATGTTCAATGAAGAAGAACTTGCTATACTGGCCAATAGTTTAGAAAGGCTTCAAAGGGACAGCAATGTGGATTTATTGAAATATGGGTTACGGTAAGAATTTTACATTGCTATTGTGAACTGGGCAAGAAATGGAAAACATGCGTTACAATGAAAGATATATATATATATATATATATATCTCGTACATAATGCTCTTATGTATGGATTTGGAGTTGAATGAAACTATACGGTTATAAAAAATTGCTACAAACAGAGATCATCCCACAAGTCCTCTTGTAATTAAAATTACTTTGTGCCGTCTTGAGTAAAAGCCGACCTCCCAAATAATGAGTGACCAGAATTAAGCCAAAGCCTCAATGTCTCCCTCTAGCCTCCCTCTGCGCATGTGTGTGATGCCCAGTGTAAGTATGTGGTGCCCAGTAAGGCCCTGTTCACATCTAAAAAGGCAAAACGGGAGCAATTTGCACTTCCGTTTTGCGCAAGTGATTTTAGCGTGGTAAAAATCACTGGTCACTTTCGCGATTCCAGAGCGATCATGGTCATTGCTTTATAAGCACTGTACCGCAATCGCTCCAGAATCGTCCACAAAATGCTGCAAGTAACACATTTGCAATTGGTGCTAATCGCAAAACGCCCGCGATTGGCGGCAATTGTGGCAGTAAGAACACTGCCATAGGATAACAAAGCACTAGTGCTTTAGCGATTAGCGGGAAGCTCCTATTAGATTAGTTGCGTAAGTGTGAATGGGCCATATATGTATGTTTAGCAGAGTGGTGGCTGGATAGTGTAATGGTTAAGAGCTCCGCCTCTGAAACAGGCAACCTGGGTTCGAATCTCGGCTCTGCCTGTTCAGTAAGCCAGCACCTAGGAGACCTTGGGCAAGTCTCCCTAACACTGCTACTGCCTATAGAGCGTGTCCTAGTGGCTGCCGCTCTGGCGCTTTAAATCTGCCAGGAGAAAAGCGTAATATAAATGTTCTGTGTTTGTTCGTGTTTGAGTGTATGTAAGTTCAGTATGTATGTACAGCAGAGTGTATGTATTTGATGCACAGTGAATGTATGCAATGCACAGTGTGTGTAAAGCAGAGAGCTTGTGTAGGTATATTACCTCTTCTCCTTCCAGGCAGCCATCTTCCCATCTCTTGTGTAACTTCACTTGCTAGAGATCCTGGCATCAGTGTCTTGTATCCTGGCAGCTATCTTCTGTTCTGTACACTGCTGACCTCTAGTGGTAAGTATAGAACTGCAGATACAAGAAGGCACTGAAACCTGGATCTCTAGCAAGTGAAGAGCTGCCAGGGAGTTTAGAGAGATGTAATTATAGATACAGTGCACATTTCCTTTGTGTGAACTTTATATGTCCTGCGATCTAACTCAATTGTAAGCCGACACCCCCAATTTTTAGACACTTTTTTTTTTTTTGGTCCCAAAAATTCAGCTTATATTCAAGTATATACCAGTGTTGCCAACCCAATTTCTTATTTTTCCTGGACAAAATGATGAAAAAATCTAGAAACCCCAAGGTTTGGACGGACAGGGGGAGGAGTCAGGGGACGGAGTCAGTAGCAGGCTTTTTAGGAAACTTCTTTTGAATTTCAGGAGGAGAGAAGCATAGCTGAAGCAGGTGATTACTGCATAAGGCTCATGTGAAACAGTCCTACTGAACTGACACACAACGCTGTCCTGAGGAAGCCTGCCACACACAATGCTGCCCTGCAGAGGTCTGCCACACACAATGCTGCCCTGCAGAGTTCTGCCACACACAATGCTGCTCTGCAAAGGTCTGCCACACACAATGCTGTCCTGCAGTGGTCTGTCACACACGATGCTGCCCTGCAGAGGTCTGCCACATACGATGCTGCCCCGCAGAGGTCTGCCACACACAGTGCTGCCCTGCAGAGGTCTGCCACACACGATGCTGTCCTGCAGAGGTCTGTCACACACAATGCTGTCCTGCAGTGGTCTGCCACACACGATGCTGCCCTGCAGAGGTCTATATGAAGGGCAGAGGGAGAGAAGGGGGGTAGATGATAGCACATGGGACAGAGAGGCGAGAATACTCCTGGAGAAAAAGTGAGAAACACATGGTAAAGTGTTAGGTTAAGGGCGTACAGTATATTGTGTAGGGATGATGATTTTACATTGGAATGGGGCAGAAACTTATGCTGGGCATACATGGTCGACCCGGCGGCCGATTAGCCGTTGGATCGATCCCCGCCGCGATCACTCCAGAATCGCCCAGAAAATGCTGCAAGTAACACATTTGCGATTGGTGCTAATCGCAAAACGCCCGCGATCGGCGCCAATTGTGGCAGTGAGAACAATGCCATAGGATAACAAAGCACTAGCGCTTTAGCGATTAGCGAGAAGCTCCGGCGGTGCTTATCAGCCGCTCGATTCCCTGCCATTGTCCGCCGACGGGAATCGATCGCCCGGCGGTCGAGCGGCATGATCGGACCAGCTGAATATTATCAGCTGGCCAGATCAGCGGGTCGATACACGGTACAGAAACGTACCGTGTATCCCCAGCATAAGACAGATGTATTCAATCATGTCCCATTATTTTTAACAGTATGGTTGTGATTGTAGAAGGGGGAGCACAACTCTGTCAGATACACTCAAATCCCAGCCTTTGCAGCACATAGAGGGTAACTGTTTGCCACATCTAGCTGGGTGGAGATAGACACAGCAGGAGAGATTATTGTGACTGCACAGCTCTGCACTTTTGTTTAAAGGGAACCTAAACTGAAAAGGATATGTATTTTTCCTTTCAAAATAATACCAGTTGCCTGACTCCCCTGCTGATCCTGTGTCTCTAATAATTTTAGACACAGCCCCTCATCAAGCATGCAGATCAGGTGCTCTGACTGAAATCAGACTGGATTAGCTGCATGCTTGTTTCAAGTGTGTGAGTTCCAGATACTACTGCAGCAAATAGATCAGCAGGACTGACAAGCAACTGGTATTGTTTAAAAGGAAACATCCATATCCTTCTCAGTTTAGGTTCCCTTTAAGTTCAGTTCCAGAGACACAGCATGCTGCTTCAGACACAGCCTGTCACTTAACCTGCACTGCTTGTCTCTCATCTGCTCCTGATGTGAATGTAAACAACTGTGTGAGTGTGCATAGCTGAGCTTTATCCCCTCTCCTGCTGTCTGTCCGTTCCTCCACCCATCTGCAATATGGCAAGGAGCTAGTTTTCCCTACTCTTTATAATGTATAGTGGTGCTGCTGGTTACCTACTGCTGCTGCCTGGGGAAGAGCAATTGAGGAAGAGTGAGGGTGAAATTGAATCAGTCCTCCTGAAGTCCTGGACCCACGTGGTGCACTGCTCTGAACAGGAGTGTGGGGGGGCGGGCTCTCTCGGCTGCTTCTCTCTGGCTCTCTCTCATTGGCTGGAGAGAGGCAGAAGCACCACAAAGAGCACTGCTGATTGGCGGGCGGGACGGAATAAGAAACTAGAAGCCTGGGGCTGCTTACTGAACTGCCCGGCGTGCTGCCTGTAGCCGCGGTGCGCAAATGCGCACACAAGACCGCGGCTGTTTACATTTTAGACGGACGCCTTCTTAGAAGTACGGGCAAGTACGGACAGGGGGAATTCCCTGTCTGTAGTACGGACTACTTTCACGGACGGTTGGCAACCCTGGTATATACAGTATGGTTCCATTTCAATTTGCAACCGGCTATGACTTTCCAAATGAAATTGTACTTCTTTGTAAGCCTGAAAACTGTATTCTCTTTGTGGAGCAATGTGTTAGGGGGAAGCATCACAGCAAGCCTGTCTCTTAAGGTGCGTACACACATGCGACTATAGTCGTTTGTAACGATCGTTCCCCGATCTTTACCAACGACGATCGTTCCAAAAAACGAACTACCGACTATTAAGGCAAACGACGAACGAGCCAAATCGCTACAAAAGAAAGTTCTGTCTCGGCGGATTTTAACCAACGACGATCGTTTGCAAAAGTAGTACATCGTTGGAAACGGTCGTTCGTACTAGGCTTGACATGCGCATTTCCCAATTTCTCCGTGAAACTTCTCATTTTTATGCGCAGGCGCAATAGTTGCTTTACGTGATGTAACGTTCGTTCTAACGATCAGATCGTTACACACCTTTTAAAACTAACTTTACTTAGGTCGTTCTTTCATCAATTAAAAGTTCGTTCGTCGTCCTCAACGAACGATCGTTGTCGCATGTGTGTACGTAGCATTACTCTCTGAAAAAGATAATGTCCAAATAAGACTTCTGTTTTGAATGCAAGAATGCTCTTAGTGACTAGCAAAGGAGTTCAATGGGGAATTGTTAGAATGTGTTTAAGCAGCACTCATCATAAAATAAAACTACATTTCTTCACTCCTAGTTTACTGATGGATATCAAAATTGAAGAAGTGAATGACGTGACACCATTTCTGATCATTATGAAAGCTCTTGGAAGAACTGCACCGCTTAATCTTAAATTAAAGCTTGAGGTAAATGACGGGGTCAAATAACTTCACAAGCTAATGCCCACTACTGTGCACTGTACCGTACACTTTCTAAGTCACGCTGCCTTGAAAGTTCTGAAGGATAATTGTCTCAAGAACATTTAAAGAGGAACTGTAGTCAAAATAACATAATGAATGCACTTGCTTTTTTTTTACAATATTAATGTTCAGATTATTTTAGTCAGTGTTTACCCATTATAAAATCTTTCCTTTCCCAGATTTACATTCTGAAATGTATCACTGGTGGTGACATCTTTTGTTCTGCCAGGTGATCTGTCCAAAATGTTTGTTACTGAGAGTTCTATGCACATAAGGAAATATTGCTTGCTTGGCAGTTGGAAAAAAACGTTACTTCCCACAATGCATTGAGCTCACAGACAGTAAACTGTGGGATGGGTTTCACCACAATATCATCCATAAAATTCCTCCTTGATTATCTTTTCAAAAAAAGGTAAGGATTTCTTGTGGGAAAGGGGATATCAGTTTCTGAATGAAGTTAAATCTTTGTTTCAAGTTCCTCTTTAATGGCCAGTAATGCCTAAGTTTTTATTACAACTGCTTTTATGCAAAGTGCATTATTGCCTTCATAAAACATACATAATAGGTACAAACTAAGACACAGGAGGAGTAAAGGACAAGCAATTGGACAATCTGGGGTAACCCTAGAACCACATTTTCCTGGAGTGTGTAAAACTTAATCAGTAAAGACACAAGATTGTAATATTTTGTTTTTTGTAATATGCTGGTAGACATTTTGGCTCTTCTCCAGGATCCCACCTTGATCTGCTACCTGGCTGCAGTCTAGAATCTGGCTTTCAAGAGTCTTTGGAGAGAGGTACATCTACTTCAGGGCCCGTTTCCACTATTGCGTTGCGGAATCGCCGGCCAATCACCGCAGGCAAATCGCATGCGGGTGCGATTCCGCATGCGTTTTTTGCCGCGATTTCGCATAGGTTAGGGTGATGCGATTTTAACCCTGTCACTGCCTGTGTGAATTAACATGGGTACCTATGCGAAATCGCTTTCGAATTCGCGGCAAAAAACGCATGGGGAAAACGCATGCGATTTCCCTATTAAATACATTGCGTGCGATTCGCCTGCATTCCACACGCAGGCGAATTCTGCAGGGTCTACCGTGCAGAAAAATCCTGCACACAAAAACGCAAATGAAAACTGACAAGTGGAAACAGTCCCATCCACTTGTATTGCCTATGCGAATCCGCATGCGTTGTCTGCATGCGGATTCGCGCTAGTGGAAACAGGCCCTCAAGCTCTTCTGCTCAACTGATGTCCTTTCGCAAATGTAAACTAAGATTTAAAATAAAAAGCCATTTTGGTCAAAAAAAACCTCAGTTAATATTCGAATATACAGTATACAGTAGTCATAAATATTTTGCTAATATGAGTTATTTGTGCATTCATTTCTAATACATTTATTTACCAATAGGCATTAATTTACTGTATATGCATATTCACCTTAGCTGCATAGATATACAGGCAGAAAAAAAGACTCATCCATGAAGTTAGGTTAGATCTAGTGGAAGGCAAAACAAAACCTATTGGGAAGTTGTAGCCAATGATGCCTGCATTCGGATGAATTTGGTGGGTCAAACCCCATAATTACACTTTAGATATAGAACAGTGCAATATTTGGCCTAAAACCATTGCATTCTGTTTTCTTGTAGAAGAAAGCTTTGCAAATGATTGACAAGTTTACTGTTGCTCACAGTCAAAAGATGTTCTGCATCCTTGTGGATATTAACTTCTATTCTGAGTCTCTTTTGAACGCGTGCAGTTGCAAAATCACTGGTAAGTTAATTAATTTATGTTATTGTTTACATTTAAGTTGCATTAAATCAATTTTTTTTATTTTTTATTGAATGTGCACTCATATTCATATTCACCAAATACAGTATAATGTTGCTTATGTAAAGTACCGGTATTCCTGTCATTAAATATACTTATTTGGTCTAGACTAGATAATGCAGTGCCAACATTTTAATGATTCATAAGTGCTTTTAAAGCTTCCTGTTAAAAGTAACAAACATAAACAAAAACTTCAGGTCACCCCCAGCTGGCTGCAACAATCCCTGTCTGTATTGTTACTCACTTGAAATTAAAATAGCATGTTTAGCCACTTGCGGAGGGCAGTGATTGAAATCTACGACCTGTTTTGGCGCTGTTATCTCTGTCGGGGCGTAGATTTCATTATCTGCGGTCCGGGAGCTCCCGACACAATTGTGCGCACTCAGACAGGGAGATTAAGCTGTCATATGACAGCTGACATCTCCTCTCACTGATCAGGAGCCATGGCGATTGATTCCTGATCACGTGATCACTATCACATAAGAAGCTGCAGCCTGCAGAAGAAGAGGACTAGGACTCACCTCTCCTCTGTTCCCCGGCGATTGTCGCTCCCCCGCTCCGCACAGCATCTACCATTACACTGCCCCCAGTGTCGGATCCCGGCTACCTATATAGAGGGGCACCCATGCCTTGCTACCTATACCAGGGGGGGGGGGGGGGGGGGGGGGGCTACACCTGGCTACCCGGCCTGCCTTTCCAGTTTCTTTTTTTTGGGGGGGGAGGAGGGGGTGTCCATGGGGTACCCTCCATCCAAAGTTTAGCAGGAGGCCCAGTGATTTCTAGTCACACTCCTGCACGGACCATCCACTAGACCACCAGGGGGTTAAAAGGATGCACTGGATCACCAGGGAATTCAAGTGTACCCACATAAAAGCATTTATACTTACCCGGGGCTTCCTTCAGCTCCATGGGCTCCCTCGCCGTCCTCCCGGGATGCACTTATCCTTCTCTAGCTGGCCCAGTTTCTCTCTCTCTAGTCGTCCCAAGCCGTGCTGTACTGCGCATGTGTTTGACGGCCGCACACACCCCCATTGCACTCATAACCCCCACCCACTTCTAAGTCCACCCCCTCTACATAATAAAATTATTAACCATTTCTGTTAACCTTTCTTATTTTTACCATTAAAAATACTTGTATTATTTTTTTCAGTAGGAGTCGAAAAAGTAACACTATAGCACACACCCACCTTTATTTAAAATCAAATATCATCACCATAAATTGTGAGAGGAAAATAATTTGAGTTTTGTGATAAACAGGGAAACTAGCCCATTACATTTTCTGCTTTTCATGTACAGTAGCACTTTTTATTTTAAAGCTATAATGGGTAAAAACTAAGAAATTATGTATTTTTCCAGTTTCTTTTTTACTTTTTTTTTTTTTTTTTTTTTCTTGCTTTAAAAAGCATTAAATTAAAATCATTCTTGGGGGGAAAAAAACTTCTTCAAGACAGACTACTTTTTTTTCTGAAAAAACTTATATATGTATCTCTTAGTAGTCTTAAAGAGACACGGAAGCGGAAAAAAAATTATGATATCATGAATTGGTTGTATAGTAGGGGCAATTACTAAAACATTGGTAGCAAACAAAAAAATTCTCATATTTTTATTTTCAGTTATACAGGGTTTTTTTTTTTTTATATTTTTTTTTTATTTTTTTTTTATATAACATTGCATCATTCTCTAATATTTGCAGTTACTCATGCATTACTCAGCATTCTAAGGGCTCGTTCCCACTGTTGCGACGCGATTTCGGCCGCATTCCGACGCTTGTAAAAACGCATGCGGATGCGTTTCCACATGCGTTTTTACCCGCGATTTCGCATGCGATTTCGCATGGCACCCTGCCATGACATTAACCATGACACTGCCAGGGCTAAATAAAATTGAAAAAGGTGCGAAATCGCACGCGAAATCGCGGGTAAATACGCATGTAACAAACGCATGCGTTTTTACTATTAAATACATTAGCGGCGATTTGCACGGATTCCCGACGCAGGCGAAATCGTTGGCTCTTTTGTGCGTTTTTTTCACGCTGAAAAAAACGCACCTCAACAACGCTACAGTGGAAACAGGCCCATCCACTTGTATTACATGTGCGGATCTGCATGCGTTGGACGCATGCAGATTCGCGATAGTGGAAACGAGCCCTAAATGTTTTTACAGAACAGGCAGTGAACTTTTGACCTGTCCTGTCCTGAACACAATGCAGTTGAGATAAGTCAGAGCTCTCTGGGACTTTCAAAGTCATGAAGCTCAATGGCTATTTGCATAGATAACAACTGGAGTGTCTTAACTCTTCCTGTACTGGAAACAAATATTAAATTTATGTCTCTGCTCCTAATACTTTGGGCTTGATTCACAAAACGGTGCGAACTGTTAGCACGGCTTTTCGCGCGTTTTCACGTGGAAAAAATAAGTTTTTCGTTCGGAAAAATTCTCGTTCGCGTGTGAACGCAAATTTCTTGCGCGTTAACATTCTTGTTTGCGCGATAATGCAAATTTATCGTGCGAATGCGACCATTAACAAGTGAAAAATTCGTGATAACGTGAATTTTTGCGCGCAAAAACCATTGTCACGCTAAATTTTGCGCAAACAACTTTTCACAGTGTGCTAACGGTTAGCTTCGTTTTGTGAGTCAAGCCCCTTATTTCTTAGCTGTACTACACAAACAATTCATTATATCATAATTTTTTTTTTGCTTCAGTGTCTCTTTAAGTAGTGGTAAAGTTATTGCTGATTGAATAGGGAAATAGCTAAAACGTCAAAACTGCTCTGGTCCTTCAGGGGGTTTTATATGCTAGTACTAAAGTGGTTAAGCCATGGGGTACTTACAAACATTTTGTGTCAACCATGGTCCTACCACTAAAGTCTTTAATAGCAGGACTTCCATTGCAGATAAGCATGCTATAAATTTGCAGGGGTTGTCAGAGCACCCCTAGAATGGAAGCAAGCCAGCCCTGCCATAATAGGCTGCAGTGCATGAACATGCTAATTTTTGAACATGTTTATAGATTCAAGCACTTTATTGTCATTGTCTTTGTGTAACACAACGAAATTACTTTTCATGACAGCCCCATGGTGCATATAGGGAACATAGTGATAGTAACATAGATAGAAAGAGAAGAAATTATACAAGTATGCAGGGCAGTTTCTAGGCTAAAATGCACCCAGGGCGAGGGTTAAAATTGCCCCCCCCCGCGCGAAGCCAGGTATACATGTCCGCAGTGTAAGCTAGCCAGGTCTAGTTGCACTCAGTATAGGTAGCCAGCCATAGGTCCCCCCAGTATAGGAAGCTAGGCATAGTATAGGTAGCCAGGCATAGGTGCCCCAGTATAGGTTAGCCAGGTAGGTGCCTCCAGTATAGGTAGCCGGTATAGTTGCCCCCAGTATAGGTTAGATAGGCAGGTGCCCCCGGTATAGGTTAGATAGGAAGGTGCTCCCGGTATAGGTTAGATAGGTAGGTGCCCCTAATATAGGGAGTCAGAATAGTTGCCCCCATCCTAGGTTAGATAGGTAGGTGCCCCCAGTATAGGTTAGTTAGGTAGGTGCCTCCAATATAGGTAGCCAGTATAGTTGCCACCAGTATAAGCTAGGTAGGTAGGTGCCCCCAATACAGGCTAGATAGGTAGGGGCCCTCCAGTATAGGTTAGATTAGGTAGGTGCCCCCCAGTGTGGTTAGATTAGGTAGGTGCCCCCCAGTGTGGTTAGATTAGGTAGGTGCCCCCCCAGTATAGGTTAGATTAGGTAGGTGCCCCCCAGTATAGGTTAGATAGGTAGCTTCCCCCCAGTATAGGTTAGATTAGGTAGGTGCCCCCCAGTATAGGTTAGATTAGGTAGGTGCCCCCCAGTGTGGCTAGATTAGGTAGGTGCCCCCCAGTATAGGTTAGATTAGGTGGGTGCCCCCCAGTATAGGTTAGATAGGTAGCTGCCCCCCAGTATAGGTTAGATTAGGTAGGTGCCCCCAGTATAGGATAGATTAGGTAGGTGCCCCCCAGTATAGGTTAGATTAGGTAGGTGCCCCCAGTGTGGTTAGATTAGGTAGGTGCCCCCAGTATAAGTTAGATTAGGTAGGTGCCCCCCAGTATAGGTTCGATTAGGTAGGTGCCCCCCGATATAGATTAGAGTAGGTAGGTGCCCCCCAGTATAGGTTAGATAGGAAGCTACCCCCCCCCATAATGGAGGGGGGAGCCGCAGCCGCGGGGAGGGTAGCCCGACCTCTCCCTCCCTTCCTCTCCGGGCGCCCTCCGTGCTCCCCCCACCGAGTCTGACTGCACAGGAAGCGCTGTGTACAGAGCGCAGTAGCGCAACTCATCTCCCTCCCTGGTTCCAATCGCCGCCGGTCTCCTCTTCTGTCTTCTCCTCATAGCCACTGACACACGCTGCTTCCGGGTAAACAGGAAGCAGCGTGTGTATGAGCGGCTATGAAGAGAAGAGGAGACCGGCGGCGATTGGAACCAGGGAGGGAGGTGAGTTGCGCTAATGCGCTCTGTACACAGCCGTCAGACTCGGAGGGGGGAGCACGGAGGGCGCCCGGAGAGAAGAGGGAGGGAGAGGTCGGGCTGCCCTCCACGCGGCTGCGGATCCCCCCTCTGTTATTGCGCCCACAGTCCTTCGGCGCCCAGGGCGCCCGCATGGGCCGCACGGCCCAAGAAACGGGCCTGCAAGTATGCCAGGTATTACAGATATTAAAACAATTTGTACACAGTGATAATTATTACAGACTGTTTTTCAGTCTGTTTGTTTGTATGCGGATTGATCTAAGACGTTTACCTGATGGAAGAAGCTCAAACACAGCATTTCCTGGGTGAGTGTTGTCCTTGATAATGTTTTTGGCCCTTCTCATACAGTGAGTCTTATACAAATGTTCCAGTGATGGTAGTTCAGTGCCGATAATGGCTTCTGCTGTTTTAACAACTCTCTGCAGGGCTTCTCTAATAGCCTTGGTGCAGCTGTTGTACCAGGCTGTCATGCAATTGGTCAGAACGCTTTCTATAGTGCATCTGTAGAAATTAACCAGCAGCTTCTGTGGGAGGTTAGCGCCCCTTAGTTTTCTCAAAAAGTAGAGGCGTTGTTGTGCTTTGCCAGTTAGAGCTAAAGCATTGTCAGCCCAGGACAAGTTTTCTGTGATGGTGACTCCCAAAAATGTGAAGCTGGAAACTCTCTCCACAGCCTCTGCATTGATCATTAGTGGTAAGCAGGGCTGTGGAGTCGGTACAAAAATCTTCCAACTCCGACTCCGGGTACCCAAAATGGCTCTGACTCCTTGACTCCGACTCTTTAGTCTAATGCTTAACAGGGCTGTGGATTTTGTAAAAAAAATCATCCGACTCCGACTCCTCAGTGTATGAAATAAACGACTCTGACTCCAACTCTGACTCCGGGTGCCCAAAATGTGCCCCTGACTCCTCGACTCCGACTCCACAGCCCTGGCGGTAAGTGAGTGGTCTTTTTGGTGGTCCTAAAGTCCACAATAATTTCTTTGGTCTTCTTTGTATTTAATAACAGGTTGTTAATGTCGCACCATGCAGTCAGGTTCCTAACTTCTTCTCTGTATGCAGCTTTCTTATTGTCTGATATAAGCCCAATGACAGTCATATCATCTGCAAACGTAACAACTATGTTTGAGGTATGGATAGGCTAGCAGTCATGGGTGTAAAGTGCATAGAGGAGAGGGCTTAATACACAGCCCTGTGGCATGCCAGTGCTCAGTGGGTGGAGGATGTCTGTTTTCCTAGTCTGACAGTTTGAGGGTAATTAGTAAGGAAGTCCAATAACCAGGTACATATGGAGGGAGCAAGACCTAGTGCATGGAGTTTGTTGGTCAGCTGACTAGGTACTATGGTGTTAAAGGCTGAGACTGAGGGCCACAATTGGACCTGGCACCAGAAGAAACCAACAAATGGACACTCCAGATTGCACTCCTGCACCCATGCTGGCAGAAACAATCTCTGTCGCTAATCGTCCTAAAAAGCACTAGTATTTGCCACATGAAATTGCATGGTTAAGACATGATGGTACATACGAATCTGCCGAGTTGCTCACAGTCCTACCACTACTGTCTTTAATAGCAGGACATGCATTGGAGTGGAAAAACAGAGTTTGAATTTAAATTGCAAGTTTGCAGCTATATCACTTGCAAGCCCAGGGGTGGGCAAACTTGAAGCGCCACAGGCTGAGAAACCACGTCCCGCACTTTTCTCCTCCCTCCTTGCAGAGTTGTGTGCGATGCATAATTACAGGGTTAACTCACCTAATTTCCACTTTCAGTGCCAATTTCCATGGCTACATTGGCGTCATATGACACGCTGCCGCGTACTGACTGTCACATGACACCGCTGTGGCCAAGGAGATCAACGCTTGAAGCGGCGATTAGGTGAGTTAACCCAGGAATCCCGCACCGCTCACAACTCTGCAGGGAGGGAGGAGAGGAATCCGGACCTCCAGTGACAGGCCAAATTCATAGTGCTTACGGGCACACGTTGTCTGCCCAGTGCTGTCCTAGCCTATCTTTTTTACTGCAAATGTACATTAGCATAGGTACGGTGCTTCTGACGTGCAGTGGCGTAACAATGGGGGCTGCACCCAGGGCCATTTTGGGGGGCATGAGGGGAGAGCATTGGCCACCCACATCAGTGGGGTGGGGGGCCACTTCTCCCCTCCTCACCTCAGGCTCTCCCCTCAGCGCTCCTCCCTCCAGCATTAATCAGTGGCAGCTGGCAGGAACACAGACATACCTCCATGCGTTCCACCACCGGAGGTTGCTCTCTCTAAGCATCTGACACTACTTCCTGTTTATCGAGAAGTAGCGCGTTTACAGAGACCGGACCTCCGCGGTGGAACGCAAGGAGGTATGTCCGTGTTCCTGCCCTCCACTGCTGCCACTGATTAATGCTGGAGGGGGGATCGCTGAGGGTAGAGCCCAAATTGAGGGGGGGTGTGGCCCCCCTCCCCGCCGATGTGGGTGGCCAATGCTCTCCACTCATGCGATGCGACCCAGGGGCACCCATGCCTGGCTATACTGTGGGCACCTATACCAGGCTATACTGTGGGCACCTAAACCTAGCTATACTGTGGGCACCTATACCTGGCTATACTGGGGGGGGGGGTGGCTAAAATGAGGGCACCTATACCTCGCTATACTGGGGACATGCACCTATACTTGGCTGTATTGTGACAGGCACCTATACCTGGCTATACTGGGGCAACTACACCTGGCGGTGAACTCTGTGCACCGAAACCACCTGTTTCTGCACCTATAACTGGGGTGGGGGGCATCCAAATTTTCTCAGCGGGGCTCGGTGATTTCTAGTTACGCCCCTGCTGACATACATTGCTGAAGCACTTTGGATGAAGGTGAACCTGGAGTGAAATTAAACTGATGACATAGCCATTTGTATCCATAGAATTAAATCCCAAATATACACTGTGTGCAGTCCTACATTCTAGTTTTGGTTTTAAGAGTTAAAAATCTAGGTTTGAAGCTTGAATTCTCACTGATGTCACTACTTTTCATTCAGCTCCCACACAGAAGTATATTGTCCTATTACACTTTACATTTTTTTTCAGAAGTGTTTGTACAGCCACACAGGAGGTTTATAAACTGTAGTTATAGAGAATTGTTCTGCAGTGTCCAATTGCAGAGCTATATCCCTGGCTGTGCTGGTTTAAGAGGCCCTGGAGCAAACTTAAAGGAAGCAGCTGGAGAGGGCGCACTTCTCCTGCATAGACTGGCCCCTACTGTCAGAAGTGACGGGACCTGGTACCAGGTTGCAGACAGCGGAGGACGGCGGCGTGGGAGCGATCCGCGCTTATGGTGCTGGAGGAAGCCCCCAGGTATGTATAAAAATTGTATTACAGGAGAACTTTAAGCTGGGGGCCCCTACCCCCTGCCTCCAGGAAAATCAGTGCCACCCCCCCCCCCCCCCACCCCACCCCCAATGGTCTTCCCACACTTCTTCCTGGGGCCCCTGAACAAGTAGCTTCACATTCTTCACTCACTCTGTTCATGCTGTCTTTAGCCCTACTGTCTGCCTCTTCTCCGTCCAGCACATGTTATGTGTAAATAACATGAGTCAGGACCTAGAGAAGAGGCAGACAGCATGGCTGAAGACAGCACGGATGGAGCAGCGCTTGGACGGTAGAGTGATTGTGAAGCTACATGTGCCCCCTGCACATGTAGCTTTACATAAATCGCCCACCCGTCCCAGCGCTGCTCCATTCGTGTAGTCTGCAGCCATGGGAAGTAGAGAGAGAGAGGAGACCACTTGGCGCAAGTTAGCGCGGTTCTGTGCCATGGACCCCTGCAGCAGTCAGGAGCTTATGGGCAAATGCCCACTTTGCCTAAATGCCTGGTCCTTATCCTTACTTTATTAACCCTTACAGTAAAATGAAGTAGGCAGGGAACACAGCCAAGATCTGCATTGTGTTTGTACTGAATGTATGTGTTTATCCCATCATGCTGCATGTTAGTTTAATAACAATGTCTAAATTTGATGTGGGTTCTCCATAAAGCAAGGTGAAACATGCATTTTTAAACTGAGAGAGGGGAGGGTTAGCACTGCAATTCAACACTTATATCGACTGATAAAAAAGCACTTGCAGTTGCATCAAACAGGCGGTGTTATGAGTGGCTAGGTGGGTGCCAGGTCGGAGAATCCCAGCAAACGTCCATTTTGCACCCCTGGGGCTTAAACGCTGCAGGATCAAGACCATGATCCTGCAGTGAATAAGCGCCTGGGGATTTAAATGGACGTTTGCCAGAATCCTCCGACCTGGTGCCCACCTAGCTGCTCATAGTACCACCTGTTTGATATAACTGTAAGTGCTTTTTTTATCGGTCGATAAGTGTTGAATTGCAGTCCAGTCCTCCTCTCTCTCCATTTGAACTTACGTATGTGTAAGCTCCGGACTTAAACATGCCCTCGGAATTCTTATGGAGCATTGCAGTTTACTTGGAACTACCTGGGTTTTTATTCAAATGTTTGTGTCTGAAGGGAGTTGTTGATTGTATTTAATTCAGTTAATGAGTGGCTGTGACCAGGCACTATCTGAATCTAATGAAACATTGTGAAAATGAAACCCCTACTAAAATGCAAATGTACCATAATGCCTTTTAATATGAAAATGAAAAGCTGTTGAGACACCAAGTAAATGGTACAAATGTTTATGTACACAAGCGTTTCCGTTAAAGTGTTATTGTACTTTAATGTGCTTAAAATAGCTTTAAAAAAGGCTCTGATCAATGCAATGTACATGTGTTACTGATTTTGCTGATGTTCTTCTACTGGTGCCTATCTATTGCTAATGTTCACATTAATGAAATGATTCTGTAATGGTCCATTCTCCATGATGGAGTTTGTAGATGTTATCAGCACGTGGAGTCAGTTTAACACTGTAGAAGCAGTGGGGAGATATTCAGGCACATTATTCAAGCATATTTACTATTAATATAAGCACAGTGTAACTACTTTACATACCTTGTCTTAAAAAGTAAATAAAGTCTAGATGAAGAAATGCAATTACAGTATATTACACTAATTGGCAGTATATTAAGTGTGAGGCTAGGAATATCTAGTCATCAGTTAATATATCTAGTTAATATCTAATATCAGTTCTATGGCACTTTATTTCTGGGCCTACTGCCCATAAATGGCAAAGAGCATTTGTTTTGGAAAATAAAACTTTTGGAAGAATTATCACTTATAGCAAATGAGTGATCTTATTGGGGTGCAGCTGAATTTGTGGCACATTTGTTAATTTTCTGACCTCATACCTGAATCTGAAAATATGCTGACTATCTTCTTATAAATGTGATTTTTCAGTTGTGGAAAATTTGTTTCCATGAAATTAGTTTTGCAAAAAATATTTTCTGAGATAGTATGTCATCCATGAACACATGTATGAAAACAAACTGTCAAATACTGTATTAACCTCCCTGACGGTAATCCCGATCATGGCTGGGGGTAAGGAAAAGATGTCAGGAGTGGTACTCCTGAGCCACTCTCGGGGTAGCTAAAAAAAAACCCCTGACAACTTACCTGGATCCCGCACGATGATCGATCGGCGCTGCTCTGTGGGACTCCAGGCCTCTTCTGCTGATCACCGGGATCCCCATCTGCGCTCTGCTTTCTGGATCCTGGCGGCCAACCAGGGGTGGTGCAGCGTGACGTCATCGGGGGGCGGTGCAGGAAATTTAAAAAATGAAAGGTGATTGGCTCAATTATATATTGTATTGGCCATTCAATACAATATAGCCATTTGGTTCCCAACTGCTACTGAGCTAAGTGCATCTGCTGATTTTGCTGATCTGCTTTACTATTACTGATTGTTGCCTGGATTTTGATTACTCTCGGCTTGCCTCCTGCACTGACTTCTGCCTGGAGTCTGACTATTCTCTGAATTACAGTTAACGATTTTTACCTAGATTTTGACTACACTCTGCCTGCCACCTGCACCGACCTTTGTCTGGATTTTGACTACCCTCTGCCTACCGCCATCGCCGACCTCATCTGACTTTTGACTACCCTCTGCCTGCCGCCTCCACCGACCTCTGCCTGGATTTTGACTACTCTCTGCCTGCCGCCTGCACCAACCTCTGCCTGTATTTCAACTATTGCCAGCCTGACCTCTGTTATGGCGTCAGCCTCTAAAAGGCATCTCTCACCGGAAGTTCTGATGAAGTTTGACTCCATCACTGAGTTTAGTGATGTGCACATTTCGTGCCCCATTGGCACTAGTCATGCTCCGCCAGCGCCCCCACATTTCCCATTTACTGGGGAGCCTGGCCTCAAGGTAGATTGCGAGCACAACTCTCTGGCCTTCTTGCAGTTCTTTCTCAATAAGCCTTTCATTGAAAAGATAATGGAGGAGACAAACCGCTATGCCAGGCAACAATTGGCTGCTTTTCAAGGAGCAAGACACGGAAGCCTGTCATTTGTCACGAAACGTGTTTTTTTTTTGTCCTAATTATTCTGCAGGGAATGGGTGGTAGGGAAGCCCCTGCAGAAATGGTATTGGACTACCACTAAAATTATTGCTACCGCTTTTTTGGAACGGTAATGTTTGAATATCGTTTCAGTTTGATTATGTAGTTTTTGCTTTTCAGCAACAACGACACCTTTGAGGAGTCCACCCACCCTGCGCCAAAGTAAAAAAAAAAGATTTGGGAGGTGTATTAGCTTGTTGTCAAAAACTTCCAAAGCACTTATGTACCACAGAGAGACAAAAGTGTTGATGAGAGTCTAATGGCCCATAAGGGGAGGATGATTTGGATACAGTACAAAGCATCGAAGAGGGCCCGCTTTGGTGTAAAATCATATATGCTATGTGAGTCAGCAACTGGGTATATATGGAACACTATACTGTATACCAGCAAAGGCACTATATTCAACCCCAGTTTCAACAAGTATAGAGTGGCAATATCCTCTGTGCTCTCTTTGGCTGAACCTTTGCTAAACAAAGGCTACTGTGTGACCACAGATAATTTTTGTAGTTCCCCTGAACTGTATGAATTTCTTATCAAACATAAGACAGATGCCTACGGCACCGTTAGACAGAAGGAAAATGCCAACACTGTTTTCCAAACAAGGACTCCAGGCGGATTCCTGAATTTTTAAGGCTGCTTCTAGCAGCGGCCGCTAACAAAACCAATAACATTTTTTTTCTGGTGTGTTTATGTAACAAACGTTGGAGAGGCAGCTGCGGTGAACAGCGTTACCACCGCAGCTGCCTCCAGCTCTCTGTTTAGCAATGTTTCCGAGCCTCAGGCGTATAGCACGCCGAGGACAGGTCTGTCAGTTGCACATAGGGTTGCTTTGTCGCGTGCACGCGTGCACAGACAGGACCTTTATGCGGGGAGGAGGCGCGTCAGCTGACCGGCCGGTTGGCTGACGTCAGAGGAGACGCTCGCCACTCCTCATTGGCTGATTGGGGGGGGCGTGCCAGAGGGGTCTCCTCTGCTTCATAAGCCTAGCTGAATCACTCGCAACTTGTCTGCTGTTGCGAATACTCTGTGTTAGCGCTCAGACCCTTAGATAGTTCCGGTGTCCTTTGATCCGGATTTCACACAAGAGAGGAATTGTTTGATAGCCTTAAAGATTTACATTACTGTGTTATTATTTGTGCATGACTCTGGCTCATTCTGACTACTCTTCTGCTCAGTGACTCTGTACCTCTGCCCATCTGATCTTGCTGCCGACTCTGCTTGCTTATACCTTCCTGTCTCTGCCTCCCGATTTTGTACTGCATCTGTCTGTCTGTTGCCGAACCCGATCTGTCTGACCACTCTACTCTCACCAGAGGGCCCTTGACTCTGGTGTGGGACACTGTACTGTTAGTACCCACCAGCTCCTCTGGTGAGGTGTTGCCAAAGCTATCAGTACTACTGTTGCACCAATCACTCATTGCAATTTGTTGTCACATCAGCTTCTTATATACCAGTATTATAGGTGATTCTGCAGATCACCATATAATCAGGTATATATCTGCATTATAGGTGATACTGCAGATCACCTAATAATCAGAATTCTGTTCTTTGCTGACACAAAACGTTACAGTTTACATGCTGTTTGCAGTCACTGCATACCTTTCACTGCATCTGTGACTGCACATTGTATTATACCTGGCAGTCAGTGCATATCTTTCACTTCAATGGATGGCAGACTTGCCCTACATAAGAGATTCTCGTTAAAGGATTTAAAGTTGATTAGTCTCATATACAGCAGGGCCTCGAAAGAGTCCCCCTGTATTGTTATTTTTCGTCACTACCTCCCTGAGTCGGGACTTGCGTGCCTTCCTTGGATGTGTGGTGGTAGCCATTCCTGCTCCTTTGCCCACAGTGTGCCTGCTGCTTTCCTTGGATATGTTGTGGTAGCCGTTTCTGCTCTTTTGCCCACAGCAGCAGCCAAGTGTCCATGAAGGAAATCTTTGAGCGGAAGAAGCCAATGTCTGCCAGTCACCCCCTTTCCCGGCGTTTGACAGCTGGCTTGGCGAACTGTTAGCTCGCCAGCTGTTACCATACCAGCTGGTGGACTCTGAGGCCTTCCGAAAATTTGTGGCTATTGGGACACCACAGTGGTATCGCCTTATTTTTCTAAAAAGACGATACCCAAACTGTACCGTGATGTTGCAAGGCATGTGGTGTCATTCTTTGGCACACAGCGCTGGGTCAAGGGTCCATCGGACCACAGATGCCTGGTCTGCAAAGCACGGTCAGGGCAGGTACATTACTTAGACAGCACATTTGGGTCCTACCTTGGATGTGTGTTGGTAGCCGTTTCTCAGGCTCCCACTCCGGACCGGAATCGAACCCTGATTCCCCGGCCATTACCCGTGGTCACCATGGTACTGAGAAAGTACCATCAAAAGTTTCACACAGTTGAATGAATGGCAGACTTGGCCTCCATAAGATTCTAGTTGAAGGTACTGAACAGCCAGCAGAAAAAGTCATTAAAAAAAATAGATGTAAGCTTTAACAATGGTAGAGAAAGAACCATCGAAAGTGGATAAGGCAGTCAGACATTACCTGACATCACTGAGGAAGAGCAATCTCGCCATGGTGCGCAACAGTCCAGCACGACCGTCACTACACAAACAGCTGTTTGCGGTGCGTTACACAGTGAGTTTGGTGTGTCAGTGTGAAGCAGTACTCTAATTACACTACCTGATTGATGTATACACATAAAAGATGTTTTAAAGCACTTTAGGCCTCAAATTTAGCATGCAGTGTGATTTCTGCCCTTAAAACGCTGCTGTGCGTCAAATCCTGATTTTTCCCCAGGACTTTGGGCGTGAATCCCACTCCGCCATGCCCCCCTCCAGGTGTTAAATCCCTTGAAACATCTTTTCCATCACTTTTCTGGCCAGCATAAATGTTTCTAGTTTTCAAAGTTCGCCTCCCCATTGAAGTCTATTGCGGTTCACAAAAGTTCGCGCGAACCGAACTTTTGCGGAAGTTCGCGTTCGAGGTTCGCTAACCTAAAATCGGAGGTTCGAGCCGTCTCTAGCTTAGACCATGACATGCCAACATTAATTATTCCTTGTGTGTTTACCATGCGAATCGTTACTTTACTTTACAATGAAGAGGACCAGTCTTTTGGTAATAATTTTGCAGTTTGTTTATTTTTTTTGGGGGGGGGGGGGGGGGGAGAGGATCAGGGCTAAAGTAAAGCAATTGATATTGTAATTTAGTTGTGCATTACATTTTTAGTTTTTATCACAGGTGCCGAGGACAAGTGCAGAATGAATCGGTTAGGTGCTGTGTCTCCATTTTTTGCTAATATTAAGCATAGGAAAGAAATTTAAGAAAAATCCTAAACTGGGTAATCGTCTCTTATTAAATAAGAATTAGATTAAAAAAAAAACTTGTTTGGACTTGAACAGATCTGCCAATTAAATCAAAAACCTATGTTACCCTAGTGGACTGAAAAGGCTCAATGTTATGATATGCAAATTACAATTAACAAGCGTTATGATAATTCCCTTGAGAAACACCTCAAGTGTTACATAAAACAGGGTTCACTTCTTCATTTTCAACATAGGTGACAAACGCCAAACGTACTAAGTTATCTAGATAAATATACTTTGTGACCACTGAATCATAACGGTCGATAGTGGAATATTTCATGTGCATCCCAACTTAATAAGACCACCATGATGTGGATGGAGTTATAAAGTGCTTAAAAAGTGCAATTTAAGGTGATCCTAGGACAAGCAGTGTCTTACCAACATAATGATCCCCTAAGAAGTGACTGCATCGTTTAGTTGTGCTTTCATCCTTTAGTTTAGATCACAGCTGTACAGTGAATTGGCTAGATCCACATTTTCAATTTTAGATAATGAAAGGCATAGGAAAGAAAATCCTAATACTGTACTGGCTAAAGATTTCTCATTTAGCAGTGCTCAATATGTTTTTTTTGTCTTTTTTTTTTTGTCTTAGATAACATAGATGAACTACCATTTATTAAAATCATCCGTCTCCTTTCTTGCTGCTATGAAATGCTTTATTACAATGAACGTTTGATGACTACAGTTGGGGATCACATTCTGAAAACCATGTGCATATGGAAGCCTTGGCAGGTAGCGTGTTGTCTCTAAAAGAAATGCTCTAGTGACAGTCCAACTCCAGTCCTCAAGGGCCAAAGTCCTCAGACATTATTGGGGCAGCTCAAAATAATTGATGGGATTGAATCGGGTGAATTGTGGCTCATCAAGTAGAACACCTTTCTCCTTCTTTCAGTCTATTCTAAACACTGGCATGGATATGGCCCTCAGGGACTAGAGTTGGATATCCCTGCAAGAAGGTTTCTCTTATTTCCTTTCCTTAAACTGTAGTGAAAAGAATATGGAGGCTGCCATATTTATTTCCTTATAAAAAATACCAGTTGCCTGGCAGCCCTGATGATCTGTTTGGCTGTATTAGTGTCTTAATCCTACCAGAAACAAACAAACAGCTAATCTTGTCAGATCTGACAATAATGTCGGAAACACCTGATCTGCTGCATGCTTGTTCAGGGTCTATGGCTAAAAGTATTGGCAGAGGATCAGCAGGATAGCCAGGAATCTGGTGTTGCTTATAAGAAAATAAATATGGCTGTCTCCATATCCCTCTCATTACAGTTGTAAGTTTATTTTTATGCATCCAAAAAATTCACAATGCATCACTTTATGATGTTACAGGCTTATCCCATGTACTAAATTCATTTCCCCCCCTAGGAATTCTAAGCACAACACCCCATAATGACAATGTGAAAAAAAAATGATGAAACCTTTAAAAGCCACACTGGAGTTTGCTAAACTGTATATTAACAGTTCACAATACTTTTTGAGAGAATGTCCCATATGCAATTAACCATTTCTCCCGAGTTTTCTCCTGAGTGATAATTTTGCATCTTCTATTTGCAATAACTTTTCATCACTTTGCGATTGAAAACTTTCCAAAAAGTAAGTGAAGAAGTACAATCAAAAGTATTTTCAGTATTTTCTTGCTTGCTAGTGGTTAAAAAAAGCATTTTATAGACAAGTTTGAAAATATCACCTAGGAGAAAAGTAAATTTTACATAGGGGCCCATGTCTTTTAAGGTATCCATATACTGGCAGATGGCCAGCAAATTCGACCATCAGACAAATCCCTCTCTAATCCAATCTGATTAGAGAGGGATCTATTGTTGCCAGTGTAATGCACACATCTTTCCAATAGATTTCAACATGAAATCTATTGGAAATCTTTGCAGCCGCCTGCTGGGCCCCCCTAGGTCCCCTGGTGAGCGTGGAAGTGTTGCAGTTCACCTGTCTGCCTGTGCGTCTCCTCCAATGTCCCGTGTCTTTTCTCTGTTGCCACCGGAGGCGCCTGTAACCGACCCAACGGCGTATGTGACCTTCAGGTCCCATGGTACAAGAGCCCTGTGATGATGTAGAGAAGACACGGTGCACTGAAGGAGTTGCACAAGCGGACAGGTGAACTAAGTACTGCTTTCACATTACACATGGGGCAGACCGGCTGGGGGTTTGTTGGTCGTCATGAAAATGAATGCTTCTCCTGCTGCACACCTGACCGAGCCCTTTCAAACAATAACTTTCCAGCATGTCGAATCCATTGTATTAAGCATTTTCGGGTGGAAATCTATTGAAATTATGATCAGGCGGCCACACTGTGCCATCAGTCTCTGGCAGATTCGATCATTATGATCAAATCTATCGGTGCCGCAAATCGAGTAATGCATAAGCATCTTTAGAGATAAAACTGTAACTTTTTGCTATTTCAAATGAGCTCTCTGTTCACAGCAGAAAAGTGAAGCTTCCAAAGAAAAAATTACCATACCTACTGTAAAACATGGGCAAGGCTCTCTCAAGCTCTGGGTCTGCGATGCTGTGCCTGGTGTTGGGTGCCTTGAGTTTGGACAGGGAAAAAAATAAATCTGTAATCTATCAGGATATTCTGGAGATTGTGGATTGAAATATGTTTTGTTACACTAGCAAACCAGGCAAACTATCGAAACAGGCATTGTGAAAAAGGTACCCTTCAGTTCTACAACAACTGGCTCAGTTTGCACTGCAAGAGTGGACCAAATGACTAGTTGACATGTGTAGAAAGCCACAAAAATCACTTGTTTGCAGTAAATTCCTCTGATTGTCCAAATACTAGGTTAAGGGTCTCATCCCTTTTGTCAATGTAATTTTAATTTGCGTTGTTTAAGATAATCTGTGGAATAAACAATGATGGGTCTCAGTTACTTATGTCAAATTATAATACAGACTGTTTTCGATTCTTTTTTTTTCTTACTTCTTTCTTTTTCCTTCTTACTTCTTTCTTTTCTCCTTTCTTCCTTCCTCCCTCCCCCCTCTTCCTTCCTTCCTCCCTCCCCCCTCTTCCTTCCTTCCTCCCTCCCCCCTCTTCCTTCCTTCCTCCCCCCTCTTCCTTCCTTCCTCCCTCCCTCCCTCCCCCCTCTTCCTTCCTTCCCTCCTCCCCTCTCCTTCTTTCCTCCTCCTTCCTTTTCTTCTCCTACCTCCTCTTCCTCCTATTTTGTTATTGTACAGCCTGTCTCATGTCCTTTACTAACCAAATTCCTAGTCTAAATTTAAAATAACCATGTGATATGGGAACATGCATACAACAGTGACTTGGGAGTTTGCTTAAGGTTAGGGAAGGGGGTTGCAGAAGTTAAAGTGAGGTCTATAAAGAATTGGTTTTCAGCACGTGTTTTAGCTGTAATGAGTATAGTGTGTGCATTTAAAAAGGCTGAGTAGCCCTTCGCAGCCCGTGTAATTCAGGTGCAGCTTGTTTTAGAGTGCTGCAATTCTTATCTCTACACACAATTCGTCCTGGTTAATCCCTCACCCGTGTTTCTGATGACTGCTTTGCATCTATGCAAATAGGCAATGAAACTGATAAACTATAATTAGAGAGAAGTGAAGAAGATGAATCTAGACCTCAAAATTCCAAAAATATAAATCCTTTATTATAAACAACCTTCAACACTACACAAAGTCGCACTAATTAAGACTTTTTAATTAGTGTGACTTGGTGTCATGTTGAAGGTTGTTTATAATAAAGGATTTATATTTTTGGAATTTTTAGGTCTAGATTAAACTTCTTTACTTCTCTCTAATTAAAGTTCATACTTACTAGTTGTAGACCCAATAGATATTAAAGAGACACTGAAGCGAAAAAAAAATTATGATATAGTGATTTGGTTGTGTACTATGAATAATTACTAAAAGATTAGCAGCAAAGAAAATATTCTCATACTTTTATTTTCAGGTATATAGTGTTTTTTCTAACATTGCATCATTCTATAATATGTGCAGATTACACAACACTCAGCATTCAAAATGAGTCTTTAAGAGCAGTCTGTGAAGTAATGACCTCTCCTCTAGCAGAGAAAAAGTAAACAGTTCACTTACAGTTGAGATAATAAAAGTCAGATAACAGCCCTCTCCACGACTAACTTAGTCGGAGAGCTTAATGGCTTGTTTGCATAGAGATAACAACTGGAGTTTCTCAACTCTTCCTGTACTGGAAACAATTAGACTGATGTATCTGATCTTAAGTTGGCCATACACTGGCCCGATTTGCAGCCGTTTCGACAGCAGATTCGATCACTGGGATCGAAATCTGCTGCCAATCGTTCGCGCTACACGCCGAATTCCGATCCATTCCGTCCGATCCCGTCGATCGCGCCGTGCGGAAAATAACCGTCGATCGCCCGCGGGTAAAGAGCGCATCGCTAGCGGCATTCGAGTGCCCGACGACCGACGCAATAGAGCTGCAATACATTACCTGCTCCGCCGGCGCGACTCCCGGGTCTCCGCTCTTCTTCTCCGCTCTGGTCTGGTCTCCGGCATGCTTCCCTTCTTCCTGTCCCGGCAGGAAGTTTAAACAGAGGCGCTCTACTGTTTAAACTTCCCCCAGACAGGAAGAAGGGAAGCATGCCGGAGACCAGACCAGAGCGGAGAAGAAGAGCGGAGACCCGGGAGTCGCACCGGCGGAGCAGGTAATGTATGCGGGATGGGGGGAAGCGGCGGCAGCACCACCACCACCACAACAGATTGTGAACGGTTTCAGGCTGAAATCGGTTCACAATCTGTTTGCAGTAAAGGTAGCCATACGATCCCTCTCTGATCAGATTCTATCAGATAGGGATCTGTCTGTTGGTCGAATCTGATGGCAAATCGACCAGTGTATGGCTACCTTTAATGTTTTATTTCTTAGCTGTACTACACATACAAATCATAATATCATCATTTTTTTTTTCGCTTCAGTGTCTCTTTAAATACATTGTGGCCAGAGGTACATGTCAGTTACCCGGTAAACTGATGTATGAATAATTCCATTAAAGGGACACTTAAGTCAAAAAAAAAATGAGTTTTACTCACCTGGGACTTCCAATAGCCCCCTGCAGCTGTCCGGTGCCCTCGCCGTCTCCCTCCGATCCTCCTGCCCCCGCCGGCAGCCACTTCCTGTTTCGGTGACAGGAGCTGACAGGCTGGGGACGCGAGTGATTCTTCGCGTTCCTAGCCACAATAGCGCCATCTATGCTGCTATAGCCTATATCATATACCATATAGCAGCATAGAGGGTGCTAATGTGTCTGGGAACGCGAAGAATAACTCACGTCCCCAGCCTGTCAGCTCCTGCCACCGAAACAGGAAGTGGCTGCCGGCGGGGCCAGGAGGATCGGAGGGAGACGGCGAGGGCAGCGGACAGCTGCAGGGGGCTATTGGAAGCCCTAGGTGAGTAAAACTCTTTTTTTTTTTTTTTTGACTTAAGTGTCCCTTTAAGTAAGGACCCTCTTTTTTGTGTTTTTTTTTTTTAATGAAACTGATAAAAACAACGAATAATTGTACCTTACTTTTTGTCAGGTAGCAGTGATAGTTCAATATTTGGCACACCTGCGCTTTCGCCATGTCCCACTACTGGACCGTTATGCTGACATTTTAATGCAAAATTTAGAATCGCTGAGAATATGGGATTTATCACTGGCAGTCCAAAGCTTCGCCATGTTAAATCATTTGCCAGAAGGAAAAGGCCATCAGTAAGTCCTATGTGTGTCGTCTTCTCCTACTGTACATAGTATATGTATTGGCAAGATATTCATTATTTTTCTGCACGTTTTTAAGGTTCCTGGCAGCACTGAACACAGTTCTGCAGAAACACATAGATGATATTCCACTAAAAGACCTTCTTAATATGGTACACGACTTTTGCATGCTAGGAAAATGCCCTCGTTATGCAGTAAACAAGCTTCTACATTATCAAAGTTTTAGTGGTAAGTTTACTTTTGTCTATATGTGTATATTTGACAGCAGCGATGCTGTTATGACCTCTTCTAAATAACACCTGTGTAGTTATGTTGTCATAAAAGCAACAATTTTCAGCTTCAAGAGCCATATGCTGGGTCTATTGAACCAACTTTTTCTGTAGTTTATTTTTTTTATTAGCCTGTCAGTAGTATGCACATGCAGCTTTTTGCAGACTCCTATATCAGCTTCTATGAAATTAATGTGGTTAAGAGTGAGGCCAGATACTGACTTCTCTAAACTGACTCTCACAGGGGGATACCACCTTAAGTTCAAACATTAAAGGATCACTTTTGTGAAGTTTTTATTTTATAGCCCCTACCAATGTGTTTAAAATGTGTTAATTATGGACATACTCATTTCATGCACACTTGATATGTTTTGGTTAATTGATATGCTCTACGTAAATTTAGGAGGCACCAATAGTTCTTGATGTGCAAGGGCTAGTCCTCTGGACCAGGGTCAAAGGGACCTGGGTCAAAATATATCTGAATGAATAGTTGTAGACTGGCACCATCTAGCTTTTCTATTGAATATATGCCAATCTGTGATGCACAGCGTTTTGTGGGGGTTACTTTCTCACTCTTACTTTTTTTTTCTTTCTTTTTTTTTAAATGGTGCAGGTCAACAACTATTCATTTTCATAATTACTATGCACATATTAGCTGGATACAAAATACGAAAAATGAACATATGAATGTCTGAACAGGAAACTGAGCTATTTATGTACTAATAAGCCTCAACTTCTACCTGAACTCCAACACAACTATATTCTCTAAAAATAAAAATCTGGGAGTGTATACATGTAATGCACAAATAATGATTTTCATCAGTTCTTGCTGTGGTCTCATATGATCCAGCCAGGAAATCCAAACTTTGACTACCGGTAATAGCAGAGGTTAGTTGTTTTTCTTTTTCCTTTATAAATTCAGGCCAGATTTGCTGGATCACTTTTGTCGTGTGTTCTCTAGATCAGGGGTTTTCAACTCTTTCTTCCAGCGTAAAATGAGCCATAAATTACTTTTCTCCTATGTTGCTGTCACCTATACCTGTTCTATGTTGCTGTTCCTATACCTGTTCTAATGTGCTCTGGCTTACTGCAGCCTTTCCTAGTTGCACAGTGGCTGTATTATCTCTGTTATATCATCTAATCTTCATTCTTCTGTCGGCTCTGTGGGCTCAGGCTGGAATGTGCTAATCTGCTTGTGATAGGATAGAAGCTATACACACCCTCTCCAGGCCCCCTGCAATTACTTTTCGCCTATGTTGCTGTCACTTACAGTAAGTAGTAGAAATTGGACATTACCGACAGATTTTGGACTAACCCATCTTCTCATAGGAGCGTTCTCAGGGTTTTCTTTATTTTTTAAAGCATTTAGTAAATGGCAGTTGCTCCGTCCAACTGGCAAAATAGTGTACAGCGAGCAGGGAGGCTGGCCAGCATCTTTGTATTAATCATTTTCAGGGAATCTCTTTATAAAGAATAAAGCCCATGCTGAGTATCCCCTATGAAGAGATGGACTATCCCAAAACCTGTTGATAATGTCAGATTTCTACTACTTACTGTAAGTGACAGCAACATAAGAGAAAAGTAATGTATGGCTCATTTTGCAGTGGCTGGATAGTGTAATGGTTAAGGGCTCTGCCTCTGACACAGGCATCCAGGGTTCAAATCTCGGCTCTGCCTGTTCAGTAAGCCAGCACCTATTCAGTAAGGAGTTTCTTGGGCAAGTCTCCTTAACACTGCTACTGCCTACTGAGTGCGCTCTAGTGGCTGCCTCGCAAGCGCTTTGAGTCCGACAGGAGAAGGGCGCTTTACAAATCCTGCAATTATTATTATTATTATTATTATTTTACTCTGGGAGAAATGTACTTCTTATTTGCATGTATTTTACATTTTAAGATTTCCGCGTGCATGTTTTGCAGAAAACCACCAACATTTACAGGTGACAAGATAATTTGTCTCAGCAGAGCTCATTCACTAGCTCTGTTGGTTTCCACAAATTATGCACTGTTGTGGGGTACTTAAAGGACAACTGTAGTGAGAGGGATATGGAGGATGCCATATTTATTTCCTTTTAAGCAATACCAGTTGCCTGGCTACCCTTCTGATCCTCTGCCTCTAATACTTAGCCATAGACCCTGAACAAGCATACAACAGATCAAGTGTTTCTGACATTATTGCCAGATCTAACTGGATTAGCTACATGCTTGTTTCTGGTGTTATTCAGACCCCCTGCAGCCAAATAAATCAGCAGGGCTGCCAGGCAACTGGTATTGTTTTAAAAGGAAATAAATATGGCAGCCTCCATATTCTTCTCACTGTTGTTGTCCTAGTTGCAAAAGACTGCTCTAGATCAGCAGAACTTAAATAATGAGCATGAATTATTGTAGTGTTGTGTACTAAAATGTTAAGGTACTAAATGTATGTACATCTTTACATAAATTAAGCTTTTATGTTTTGCATTTTAGGTTTCAAAGCAAAAGGACAAAGTAAAATTCTTAGTTCTATTACCATGTGTTTAATGGTGGAAGAGCCAATATCAAACAGCCATTCTTTATGGTCCTTGAAGAAAGCTCCATCTCCAACCTCTGAAGGACTTCAGACTTTCCACACATTTTTCCAACACTTTATTAAAGATCCTCGTTTGTATCTTCATAGCTTGCAGATAGCTGGGACTTATTACATTGGTAGGAGACAATGACGTACATATTTATCTTTAAGTATTGAACGTTTTTACATTTTAATCTTTGCTTTTCAACGTGTTTGTTTTGGGTATGTAGCTCCTCTTATATTTATTTTTTTATTCAAGAGAAGTATTGTACATTGTACAGAATAAAGAACAATCATATATTTACCTTAGTTTATGGAAAGCTGTTGCCAGCAAATGTGTTCCTTCTGATACTCTTATCTAAGAATGTCAACATTTTACCAAGAAAAAGCAGAAATGTGAACTGAGCCATCTTAAGGTGCCCATATATTAGAACGAATATGGGCAGATTTGACCTAGAGACAAATTTATCTCTAATTGAATCTGATTAGAGATAAATTTGTCTCTAATCGAATCTGCCCATACACTACAGGCCGATTACCGTCCGATTTCAGCATGAAATCATCAGGGAATTGGCTGAGCCACCGCCGTCCGCCTCGCCTCTGCCCTCAAAATGTACAAATGTATGTTGTGTAGTGCATTTATACATTACCTGTCCTGTAGCAGCTCGCCGGGTCCATCCGTCCATCTCGCCGGGTAAGCCGCATACACGCTAGCGGAGCATAGCGTCTGACGTCAGACGCTATGCGCCGCCGGCGTGTATGTGGCTTACCTGGCGAGATGGACGGAAACCGCGTGGAGGCTGACACCGGACAGGTAATGCATAAATGCACACACTGCATACATTTATACATTGCGGCGGGGGGTATCGTCGTCTCGGCGCTCATTCGCAATTTGGCCGCCGACCGACCAACCTCGGCCAGAAATTTTCCAGCATGCGCGATCGACCATGCGGCCATTTTATGTCCCAAAATTGATCACTTTGCCGGTCGGGCATGCACTTGTCAGCACCAATTTTCATCCAATTCGATTATAATAATCGAATTGGATGGTCGATTGTTTGGTCGGCAAATGTATGGGCCCCTTAAGTCAGGTCAGAAAAGGCTTGCTGCTTTTGTAAACGTTATATATTGAAGTAGACCTGTGTGTTGTCAATAAATAGCCTTGGCTCTTACAGGGCATTTATTTACTAATTGCTTTTTTGGGATTACGGTTCCATCACTATTTAGTATTTAGCATTACTATTTAAGGCAGAGGTGCCCACACTTTTTTGGCTTGTGAACTACTTTGAAAAATTAGCAAGTCAAAAAGATCTACCTATGTACAATTTTAGGGGCACACGTGTATAAACAGAAAGGAAAATGTAGTGGGGTCAGGATCTACCAAGAAGTCCTTCGCTATCTACCTAATGGGCACCCCTGATTTAAGGTTTCACACTTTATCCTTGAACTGTGATAATTGAAAACACAATGGAAAACTCCTTGTAAGCTTAGTTATTGGTCTATTTCTTGTTCTGTCAAATACAAGGGTCAGCCAAAAAGTAATAGCCATTTGCTTTTCTTTGCCAATCAATTTATTCTTTCTGTGTAATTTACCTTTCATTTGTCAGGTTAAAGAGGAACTTCAGCCAAAACAAACATACTGTCATTAAGTTACATTAGTTGTGTTAATTTAAATAGATAAGTAATATAATCTCTTACTCACCCTGTTTTAAAAGAACAGGCAAATGTTTGATTTTTTGAGGGCACCCATCTTTTTGGTTGAAAGGAGGTGACAGGGAGCATGAGACACAGTTCCAACTGTCCTGTGCCCTAATCGCCCCTCCCAGTTGCTAGGCAACGTGAATAACAACATAGGAAATCCCATCATGCTTTGCACAGCATCAGGGATAAAAAGCCTGGGCAGGTTTTTTTGATGGGTGGAGCTTAGCTAAAAATGCAGCTAAAAATGATGCTTTGGTAAGAAAAACAAAGTTCTGATGCTGTGAAACTGTTAAAGAAACACCAAGCCTTTTCAATTTTGCTGAGTAGATTTTTAGTCCGGAGGTTCACTTTAACCTCTTTGCTTCCCTCCCGCTTGTCACAGGATTTCAGATTAACTGATAACTGTTTGTTCAACAGCACTAACCTGAAGCCCCTCCTTCCCCCCCTTCCTCAGGAAAACCTTGTAAAAGATATGATCAATGCTTAAATAAATGAGGTGGTTATGTGGAGAAATAATCAGATATACAGTCTAAAATAAGTAAAATATTTCTTTAATTGATTAAAAATGTCTGTTTCTTTCTGTATTACCCTCATTTATCTGTGAAAAAGGCATGCTTAAAGAGACTTTATAACAAAAATTTCAGCCTTATTTCTTCTATCCAATAAGTTCCTATACCTGTTCTAATAAGCTCTGGCTGACTGCAGCCTTTACTAGTTGCACAGTAGCTGTATTATCTCTGTTATATCATCTAATCTTCTTTCTTATGTCGGCTCTGTGGGCTCCGGCACTCAGGCTGGAATGTGAGAATCTGCTTGTGATAGGATAGAAGCCATACACACCCTCTCCATGCCCCCTGCAGTCTCTGTATGATTTACAGACTCTGCTTATCTGAGCCTATCACAAGCTTTTAGCAGCCATGTCTTTTGTTTGTAAACACTGCCTAAAACTGGCAATTACAAGCCAGGATTGCAGCAGGGAGTGGCAGAAACAGCACAGAGGGGCCCAGGAGAACATAATGAATAAAATGGTATGCTTTTTATTTTAAGAATTTTAGAGTACAGATTCTCTTTAAGGGAACCTGAAGTGAGTAAAATTATTTATTTAAAATAAACACACAAGGTAACTTTAAATGAACATTACATAGTACCTTGCCATCAGTTTCTCTCAGAAGCTCACGCTTCCAGTTCTGACAAAATTTTGCTAGAACTGAAATATATCAATTGCTGTCAGTTATATATCAGTTTATGTCAGTTATAGCTGAGAGGACAACTGATGTGCCAGGTAATGTCTGTTTCCCTATGGCTTAAGTGGGCGATGTTACAGTACAACAGCGTGCTGACCAGGAAGCTGTTATGAGGTAATGGCCATTTTCAAAATGGAGTACGGAGAATTCCATTGATCACAGTGGACAAACAGGGCACAGGAGAGGAGAAAGAGATCAAGGAGTAGACTACACGGGAGGTAAGTATGACTTCTGTATGTTTATTTTGACTTTTAATTTTCAGTTCAGGTTATAAATAAATTAAAAAAAAAAAATTTTAAGTCTGCTTTTTGCTGATTAAGAAAGAATGGACATAATTTTATAAATTTTTTAGTTAGGTGACTAAAACAGCTCAACCCCCACACTCTGATGTCAGTCATGCTTGGTCTTTTCAGTATCTTCATTAACATGCATCCACCAGGCTTCCTTGTCCACCCAACTCTGACTTCACCCGAGAATGATGCATGTGTATAGGTGTCCCCCGAGCCCATGCAAAGATCTAGAATCCCATATCTGTAAATGACTAAGACCCCTGAGTGCATTGTTCCTCTTCTTAGCCCCTCTCATTGGGTAGCATTCCTCATCTTCTTCCTTTCCCATATATAGCACAAGTTGTTCTGCTATAGTTGAATAAAGCAGGCGGTCCTTGAACCGTCTCTCCTGTGGGCGACAACCATTGTGCATGTGTATGCACCAGTGGCTGCATAGTGTACTGGTTAAGGGATCTGCCTCTGACACAGAGCGCGCCCCAGTGGCTGGAGCTCTGGCGCAAGTCCCCCAGGAGAAAAGCGTGATATAAATGTTCTGTGTCTTGTTTTAAAGGAAACATCAGGAAAACTTAAAAAAAAAAAAAAAAAACAGACCTACTTTCTTGGGGATTCCTCCAGCCCTTGGAAGCCTATGTATCCCTTGCCGCAGCTCTGCATGGATCTTTTCTGCAGATCTGAAATGAAGCTTGTGAATATTTCCTCCCTTTCCTCATTAGTCCACAATGCCTAGTCTCACTCAGGTAGTTAGACATTGGAGGAGTGGATGCATACTTTTTAAGTATGTATGACTTTAACATAAGATAGTAATTATCTCTTGTTTCATGTTACCAAGTATAGATTTTCATGCTCAGAAATGTGAATGCAATAATCATAAGGGCCTGTTTCCATTAGAGCAAATCGTTTCCTGCATGCAGATTCGCCTAGACAATACAAGTGGATGGGACTGTTTCCACTTGTAGGATTTCTGAGCGTTTTTCTGTGCAGAAAAAGTCTGCACGGCAGAGCCATAAGAATTCGCATACCGCTATGCGATTCGCATACAATGTATTTAATAGGAAATTTGCATGCAGTTTTGGTATGCGAATCGTTATGCGCATTTGCATACGATTTCGCATAGAAACAATGGAAAAGCACACAGGCACTGCCATGGTTAGATTCGCATACATAGTCATCTATGCGAAATCGTATGCATGCGAAACTCGCATCCACATGCAAATTTTTTCCGTGGCGATTCCCACCGCACAAGTGGAAACGGGCCCTTATAAATAATTTCACATTTATTTTGACAGATTTTATTGTGTCCTTGGATACACAAGAGAACAACCTTGTTCCAGTAGGCGATATGTGGACAGAAAAGCCTCAGACAGCTGATAATCCAACTATTGTCCGGTAAGCCAGCCATTTTACTGTATTTGTAGGACTAATATGGATTTTTGGCAGCATTGTGTCCAGGGCTGTGGAGTCAGTACAAAAATCTTCCGACTCCGACTGCTCAGTTTCTGAAACCACGACTCCAACTCCGACTCCGGGTGCCCAAAATGGCTCAGACTCCGACTCCTCGACTCCGACTCCTCGGTCTAATACTTAACAGGGATGTGGATTTTGTACAAAAATCATTCGACTACGACTCCTCAGTTTATGAAATCAACGACTCCAACTCCGACTCCGGGTGCCCAAAATTGCCCCGACTCCTCGACTCTGACTCCAACTCCGACTCCACAGCCCTGCGTTGTGTCTGTAGTGCTCATTCATAATGCAGTTTAACAGTATTTCAGCTTTGTTTCAGTTATCCCAGGATATAATATTTATTTAAAGAACAAGCGACACCCATACTAAGCTAGAAATAAAAAACACATATATAAGTAGATAAATACTACTTCTACTTACATAACAGATGTATTGTGCTATCCACGTAATGATTCCTGTGAATTTTATAAAGGAAAAGCAGAAAATCTATTCTAGGCAGTGGCCATCTTGCCAAGCTAATGCTAAAATCATATCCTCCCTGACTCTTGTTTTCCCCCCTCCCTTCTCTTGCTTATTGTGTATTCATTAGCTGCCCTCCTCCCAGAGTCTTCAGACACTCCCACTGAAGTGTATACTAACAACTGTACTGTTTATTTTTTTATTTACACATCCAATCACTGAGTCACCTCAGCCTTGCTTGTAAACACAAGTAATCAGTGGGTGTTTCTGATAAGCAGCTAGATAGGGAAATACATGGAAGAGGAGGAATATATTATAGATAAAAAGAACTCCCAGCATTCAACTCTTTGGCACTAGGGCCAGTGCTCCTAACGTATGTGATAACTACAAACCATAACAGCAGAAAACGTTTTGCAAGTTTTGAATGCAGGTTTAGCATCTGTATCACCTAATACACTCAGACCAGTTGCTGTTGAAATTTGATTTTTATGGTTTCTGTATAAAGTACTAAATTGTATTATACTGTTTTTCCATTGCAGAACTTTGTGTTAGATTGAACTGTAAGTTGAAAATGTGATTCTTTTTACAGCGGGATTGTCACCATAACAATCAAATTTCAACAGCAACCGGTCTGAGTGTATTAAGTGAAAAAGATGCTAATCCTGCATTCAAAACTTTTCCAAACTTTTTCTGCTGTTATGATTTGGAGTTATCACATAGGATAGCACTGGCCCTTTAGTAGTCAGTGCCAAACAGTTGCATGCTGGGGGTTCTTTTTATCTATAATATATTCCTCCTCCTTCCATTTATTTCTCTGCCTAGCTGGCTGTCTGAAACACGATCCCCTGTTCACTTGTTTACAAGCAAGGCTGAAGTGACTCAGCGATTGGAGGAGAAAAAAAAAGTAAAGGGCAGAAATGACATCAGGATTTAGCCTAAACTGTGGGCAAAAGACATGGTTCCCACCAGGAACAGAAATTTCTTTTAAGCAATACCAGTTGCTATATGATAGCCCAGCACCGGCTATGCAATCCCTGAAAAGCTGTTCACCAGCACTTGGCTATATAATAGCTTAGTGCCGGCCCCGAAAATAACATTCAAGCACATTGACTACTAACCTGTTAGACTATATATTTAGATGTGTGCCTGGAAATGAATTTTAATTTCAAGATTACTGCACAGTCATATAAAACAAAATGCAGAATGTAGACCTTGAACCTAGTATCTATACTCCTGTAAGCTAAGAGACTTCTGTTTTCCAGAAAGGTCAAAGCTAAATACTAGGTTTCTTAGAATTTAGATTATAGACTTCCCAAGTGTTCTCAGAATGCTAGAGTATTGTAAAGAGCTGCCATCTTCCACAGCGCTTTACCAGGTATATATTTTTATCACTAACTGTCCATCAGGGGTGCTTACAATATAATCCCTGCCATAGTCACAAGTCCATCATAATGGAAGGCCAGCTTTGGGGAAGCCAATTAACTTATCTGTATGTTTTTGGGATGTGATAGGAAACATTCCTGAAGGACTGTAGACCTTGAATCCATGTGTAAACAGGGAGAAGATACACACTTTATGTAGACGGTGTCCTGGCCCAGATTCTAACTGGGGACCCAGCACTGCAAAGCAAGAGTGCTATCTATTATGCCACCAAAACACTGCTATCAACCTTACTCCATTGGCCTGTGGGATGGGCCGTGCACCAGACTGCTATGATGCCAGAGGTAGCCTAGCAGTCTGGGGTTCGGTTCAGAGGAGGACAGAAATTTAGACAAAAAAAAAAATCAGGTACTTGTTTAATGTTGCAGTTCTCTTGAGGGGCTTGCTACCTATAATCTTCATCCCAAAAAATCTGTATATAAGCTTTACATGCCAACAATGCTTGTAAATGTGTGGACTGAGTAATGTTATGCTACCTTATCAGCTCTCTCCCAGACACCCTGAAAAGGCATTCCTATAATAACATATGACATAATCGTAGGCATTCTTTTCAGAGTTTACATAGTTACATAGTTACTTGGGTTGAAAAAGGACATACGTCCATCGAGTTCAACCAGAGAACAAAGTACAACACCAGCCTGCTCCCTCATATATCCCTGTTGATCCAGAGAAAGGCGGAAAACCCTTACAAGGCATAGTCCAATTAGCCCCAAAAGTGAAAAAATTCCCTCCCAACTCCTGATGGCAATCAGATAAAATCCCTGGATCAACATCATTGGGCATTCCTAGTAATTGTAGCCATGGATGTCTTTCAACGCAAGGAAAGCATCTAAGCCCCCTTTAAATGCAGGTATAGAATTTTCCATAACTACATTCCACATCTTAATCACTCTTACTGTAAAGAACCCTTTCCTAAATAAATGTCTAAAACGTTTTTCCTCCATGCGCAGATCATGTCCTCTAGTCCTTTGAGAAGGCCTAGGGACAAAAAGCTCATCCGCCAAGCTTTTATATTGCCCTCTGACGTATTTATACATGTTAATTAGATCCCCTCTAAGGCGTCTTTTCTCTAGACTAAATAAACCCAGTTTATCTAACCTTTCTTAGTAAAAGAGACCTTCCATCCCACAAATCAATTTTGTTGCTCGTCTTACCTGCTCTAAAACTGCAATATCTTTCCTGTAATGTGGTGCCCAGAACTGAATTCCATATTCCAGATGTGGCCTTACTAGAGAGTTAAATGGGCAATATTATGCTAGCATCTCGAGTTTCAATTTCCCTTTTAATGCATCCCAAAATTTTGTTAGCTTTAGCTGCAGCGGCTTGGCATTGAGTACAATTATTTAACTTGTTGTCGATGAGTACTCCTAAGGCCTTCTCCAAGTTTGATGTCCGCTTGATGTCACCAACTGTATCCCATTTATTTTGTATGGTGCTAGACCATTGGTACGAGCAAAATGCATGACTTTACATTTTTTCAACATTGAATTTTATCTGCCATTTATGTGCCGATATAGCCATCCTATCCAGATCCTGTTGCAGTATGTCCCTATCTTCCTGTGAGTTGATGAATCTGCACAATTTTGTGTTATCTGCAAAAATAGCAACATTGCTTACTACTGCATCTACTAGGTAATTAATAAATAAATTGAAGAGCACTGGACCCAGTACAGACCCCTGTGGGACCCCACTGCTAACAGTCACCCATTTTGAGTATGATCCATTGACTACAACTCTTTGTTTTCTGTCCATTAGCCAGTTCCCTATCCATGCACACAGACTCTTCCCCAGTCCTTGCATCCTCAACTTTTGCAGTTTATTTGATGAAAGGTATTTTTACAATTTTCGAAACATATATTACGGTATGTTTTAAATAGGATTGATTTACAGAACACTGTGTTACCTTGGAGTTATTTTTACATATATAATATTTATATTGACATTGACAAGTTATTTCCTATGTGTTTTGGTAGGATTGCTGTAATATGCTGTACTAGAAATGCCTTTGCTTTGGGCTCATTTCATCCACTGGGGAAGCTTGCAGTGAAGATCCAACATCTCAAGTCTCTTGCTTTCTCTGTTGTGGTGGTGAGTGATGTATTTCTGAACGGCTCTATTCATTTTCTTTTGCTTAATAATATGCTGGTTTTATCGAAGCAGGCAATTTGGGCACCCGCTAGCGGCGGACGTTTAGGTGCCACCATAGATGCCTATAGAAATAGCGGCATTGTACCATAATTTGGGCACCTGATAATTAGAGGGCTCCAAAACAGCACACACTATTTATTAAGCACCGCAGGCACACAAATGATGACTCAATGCCAATATTTCTATAGGCACCTATGGTGGTGCCCTAGTACTTTTCTTTTTTACTCTTGCGGCGGGGTGTTGGGGGGTGAGTGGCTGGCGGTTAGGGTTACATGTCAGGCAGGTAATTGGGGGGTAGGTGTCTAGCAGGTAGTTTGAGGGAAGGAAGGGTTAGGCATCAGTCAGGTAGCTTATGGTGGGGGAAGGAGATTAGGGTTAGGTATCAGGCAGGTAGTTTGTGCGGTGGGTGGTTAGGGTTAGACATCGGGGGAGGGTTCTATGTGAGAGTAAGCTTAGGTTTAGTCATAGTAGAATATCGGTATTTAATAATGATATTTTACACTTTAATAGTAAAATATTGGTATTAAATTGTAATATCTTACTATTGGCATTATTGGGCGCCCAAATTTCTGTGTGCCTTTTTTGTACACACTTTTATTGCACCCTTAGCTTTAGCTTTTTACTGAACAGAGATATTTAAGGTGCTTTGAACGCATTAACCACTTGAGGACCACAGTCTTTTCGCCCCTTAAGGACCAGAGCCTTTTTCTCCATTCAGACCACTGCAGCTTTTCACGGTTTATTGCTCGGTCATACAACCTACCACCTAAAGGAATTTTACCTCCTTTTCTTGTCACTAATACAGCTTTCTTTTGCTGCTATTTGATTGCTGCTGCAAGTTTTAGTTTTTATTATATTCATCAAAAAAGACATGAATTTTGGCAAAAAAATGACTTTTTTAACTTTCTGTGCTGACATTTTTCAAATAAAGTAAAATTTCCTATACATTTGAGCGCGAAAGTTATTCTGCTACATGTCTTTGATAAAAAAAAAACCATTCCGTGTATATTTATTGGATTGGGTAAAAGTTATAGCGTTTACAAACTATGGTGCCAAAAGTGAATTTTCCCATTTTCAAGCATCTCTGACTTTTCTGCGCCCCTGTCAGGTTTCATGAGGGGCTAAAATTCCAGGATAGTACAAATACCCCCCAAATGACCCCTTTTTGGAAAGAAGACATCCCAAAGTATTCAGTGAGAGGCATGGTGAGTTCATAGAAGATTTTATTTTTTGTCACAAGTTAGCGGAAAATGACACTTTCTGACAAAAAAAAGAAAAAAAAAAAAGTTTCCATTTCTTCTAACTTGCGACAAAAAAAAATGAAATCTGCCACAGACTCACTATGCTCCTCTCTGAATACCTTGAAGTGTCTACTTTCCAAAATGGGGTCATTTGTGGGGTGTGTTCACTGTCCTGGCATTTTGGGGGGTGCCGTAAATGACAATGGTTTAATTTTTTTTACACACAATTGTCTATTTATAGAGATATTTCTCCCACTCAGCATGGGTATGTGGAAAAATACACCCCAAAACACATTATAGTACTTCTCCTGAGTACGGCGATACCACATGTGTGGCACTTTTTTGCACCCTAACTGCGCTAAGGGGCCCAAAGTCCAATGAGTACCTTTAGGATTTCACAGGTCATTTTGAGAAATTTCGTTTCAAGACTACTCCTCACGGTTTAGGGCCCCTAAAATGCCAGGACAGTATAGGAACCCCACAAATTACCCCATTTTAGAAAGAAGACACCCCAAGGTATTCCGTTAGGAGGATGGTGAGTTCATAGAAGATTTTTTTTTTTGTCACAAGTTAGCGGAAATTGATTTTAATTGTTTTTTTTCACAAAGTGTCATTTTCCGCTAACTTGTGACAAAAAATAAAATCTTCTATGAACTCACCATACTTCTAACGGAATACCTTGGGGTGTCTTCTTTCTAAAATGGGGTCATTTGTGGGGTTCCTGTACTGCCCTGGCATTTTAGGGGCCCTAAACCGTGAGGAGTAGTCTTGAAACCAAATGTCGCAAAATGACCTGTGAAATCCTAAAGGTACTCATTGGACTTTGGGCCTCTTAGCGCACTTAGGGTGCAAAAAAGTGCCACACATGTGGTACCGCCGTACTCAGGAGAAGTAGTATAATGTGTTTTGGGGTGTATTTTTACACATACCCATGCTGGGTGGGAGAAATATCTCTGTAAATGACAATTGTTTGATTTTTTTTACACACAATTGTCCATTTACAGAGAGATTTCTCCCACCCAGCATGGGTATGTGTAAAAATACACCCCAAAACACAATATACTACTTCTTCTGAGTACGGCGATACCACATGTGTGACACTTTTTTGCAACCTAGGTGCGCTAAGGGGCCTAACGTCCTATTCACAGGTCATTTTGAGGCATTTGGATTCTAGACTACTGCTCACGGTTTAGGGCCCCTAAAATGCCAGGGCAGTATAGGAACCCCACAAGTGACCCCATTTTAGAAAGAAGACACCCCAAGGTATTCTGTTAGGAGTATGGTGAGTTCATAGAAGATTTTATTTTTTGTCACAAGTTAGCGGAAAATGACACTTTGTGAAAAAAAAAAAACAATACATATCAATTTCCGCTAACTTGTGACAAAAAATAAAATCTTCTATGAACTCATCATACACCTAACAAAATACCTTGGGGTGTCTTCTTTCTAAAATGGGGTCACTTGTGGGGTTCCTATACTGCCCTGGCATTTTAGGGGCCCTAAACCGTGAGTAGTCTTGAACCCAAATGTCTCAAAATGACCTGTGAAATCCTAAAGGTACTCATTGGACTTTGGGCCCCTTAGCACAGTTAGGCTGCAAAAAAGTGTCACACATGTGGTATCGCCGTACTCAGAAGAAGTAGTATAATGTGTTTTGTGGTGTATTTTTACATATAACCATGCTGGGTGGGAGAAATATCTCTGTAAATGACACATTTTTGATTTTTTTACACACAATTGTCCATTTACAGAGAGATTTCTCCCACCCAGCATGGGTATGTGTAAAAATACACCACAAAACACATTATACTACTTCTCCTGAGTATGGCGATACCACATGTGTGACACTTTTTTGCAGCCTAGGTGCGCTAAGGGGCCCAATGTCCTATTCACAGGTCATTTTGAGGCATTTGTTTTCTAGACTACTCCTCACGGTTTAGGGCCCCTAAAATGCCAGGGCAGTATAGGAACCCCACAAGTGACCCCATTTTAGAAAGAAGACACCCCAAGGTATTCCGTTAGGGGTATGGTGAGTTCATAGAAGATTTTATTTTTTGTCACAAGTTAGTGAAAAATGACACTTTGTGAAAAAAACAATAAAAATCCAATTTCCGCTAACTTTTGACAAAAAATAAAATCTTCTATGAACTCATCATACACCTAACAGAATACCTTGGGGTGTCTTCTTTCTAAAATGGGGTCACTTGTGGGGTTCCTATACTGCCTTGGCATTTTACGGGCCCAAAACTGTGAGTAGTCTGGAAACCAAATTTCTCAAAATGACTGTTCAGGGGTATAAGCATCTGCAAATTTTGATGACAGGTGGTCTATGAGGGGGCAAATTTTGTGGAACCGGTCATAAGCAGGGTGGCCTCTTAGATGACAGGATGTTTTGGGCCTGATCTGATGGGTAGGTGTGCTAGGGGGTGACAGGAGGTGATTGATGGGTGTCTCAAGGTGTGATTAGAGGGGGGAAATAGATGCAAGCAATGCACTAGCGAGGTGATCAGGGCTGGGGTCTGAGGACGTTCTGAGGTGTGGGCGGGTGATTGGGTGCCCGCAAGGGGCAGATTAGGGTCTAATCTGATGGGTAACCGTGACAGGTGGTGATAGGGGGTGATTGATGGGTAATTAGTGGGTGTTTAGAGGAGAGAAGAGATGTAAACACTGCACTTGGGAGGTGATCTGATGTCGGATCTGCGGGCGATCTATTGGTGTGGGTGGGTGATCAGATTGCCCGCAAGGGGCAGGTTAGGGGCTGATTGATGGGTGGCAGTGACAGGGGGTGATTGATGGGTGGCAGTGACAGGGGGTGATTGATAGGTGATTGACAGGTGATCAGTGGGTTATTACAGGGAATAACAGATGTAAATATTGCACTGGCGAATTGATAAGGGGGGGGGGGTCTGAGGGCAATCTGAGCGTGTGGGCGGGTGATTGGGTGCCCGCAAGGGGCAGATTAGGGTCTAATCTGATGGGTAACAGTGACAGGTGGTGATAGGGGGTGATTAATGGGTAATTAGTGGGTGTTTAGAGGAGAGAAGAGATGTATACACTGCACTTGGGAGGTGATCTGATGTCGGATCTGCGGGCGATCTATTGGTGTGGGTGGGTGATCAGATTGCCCGCAAGGGGCAGGTTAGGGGCTGATTGATTGGTGGCAGTGACAGGGGGTGATTGATGGGTGGCAGTGACAGGGGGTGATTGATAGGTGATTGACAGGTGATCAGTGGGTTATTACAGGGAATAACAGATGTAAATATTGCACTGGCGAATTGATAAGGGGGGGTCTGAGGGCAATCTGAGCGTGTGGGCGGGTGATTGGGTGCCCGCAAGGGGTAGATTAGGGTCTAATCTGATGGGTAACAGTGACAGGTGGTGATAGGGGGTGATTGATGGGTGATTGATGGGTAATTAGTGGGTGTTTAGAGGAGAGAAGAGATGTAAACACTGCACTTGGGAGGTGATCTGATGTCGGATCTGCGGGCGATCTATTGGTGTGGGTGGGTGATCAGATTGCCCGCAAGGGGCAGGTTAGGGGCTGATTGATGGGTAGCAGTGACAGGGGGTGATTGACGGGTGATTGACGGGTGATTGACGGGTGATTGACGGGTGATTGACAGGTGATCAGGGGGGATAGATGCATATAGTACACGGGGGGGGGGGGTCTGGGCGGGGGTCTGGGGAGAATCTGAGGGGTGGGGGGGTGATCAGGAGGGGGCAGTGGGCAGGGGGGGGGGGAAAAATAGCGTTGACAGATAGTGACAGGGAGTGATTGATGGGTGATTAGGGGGGTGATTGGGTGCAAACAGTGGTCTGGGGGGTGGGCAGGGGGGGGGTCTGAGGGGTGCTGTGGGCGATCAGGGGGCGGGGGGGGGAAATCAGTGTGCTTGGGTGCAGACTAGGGTGGCTGCAGCCTGCCCTGGTGGTCCCTCGGACACTGGGACCACCAGGGCAGGAGGCAGCCAGTATAATAGGCTTTGTAAACATTACAAAGCCTATTATACATATGTGCAGCGGCGATCCAGGAGCTAGTAACCCGCCGGCGCTTCCGAACGGCCGGCGGGTTACTACGAGCGGTGGGCGGAGCGAGTCCCCGGCGGCTGATCGCGTCACGAATGACGCGATCGCCGCATAGCCACTCCCGCAGCCGCCCCCGCCGATGGGCGTATTGCGGTCGTTTGGGCCCGGACTTTGCCGCCGCCCATCGGCTGGGGGCGGTCCTCAAGTGGTTAATGTGTTGCACTTTTGTTTCAAACTGGTCTAACAGAAAAAGTGAATTGCATGTTGGTCTTTTGAGTGCAAGATTACGTAGCCTATCCTATGGTCTTTGGTTACTTTCTTAAAGGGGCACTACAAAAACTGTAAAATTTAAAATATGTGCAAACATATACAAATAAGAAGTACATTGTTTCCAGAGTAAAATGAGCCATAAATTACTTTTCTCCTATGTTGCTGTCACTTACAGTAGGTATTAGAAATCTGACAGAAGTGGAAGTGACAGGTTTTGGAGTAGTCCATCTCTTCATAGGGGATTCTCAGCAAGGCTTTTATTCTTTATAAAGATATTCCCTAAAAAGGATTTAAACAATGATGCTGGCCAGCTTCCCTGCTTCCTACACAGTTTTTTGGCAGTTGGACAGAGCAACTGCCATTCACTAAGTGCTTTTGAAAATAAATATATCCCTGAGAATCCCCTATAAAGAGATGGACTAGTCCAAAGCCTGTCACTTCTGTCAGATTTCTACTACCTACTGTAAGTGACAGCAACATAGGAGAAAAGTAATTTATGGCTAATTTTACTCTGGAAAAAATGTATTTCGTATTTGTATATGTTTGCACATATTTTAAATTTTACAGTTTTTCGCTATAGTGCCCCTTTAACCTCTTGCCGACCGCGTCACGCCGATGGGCGTGGCCGCGGCGGCAGCCCCAGGATCGCCTAACGCCGATTGGCGTAAAGTCCTGGGGCTCTGTTTTGCAGGAGATCGCGCGCACGCTGCTTAGACGGCTCGGGAGACTGTTAGATGGTGTGATCGCCGTCTATTTACATGGTGCAGCGCTGCGATCAGCTGTGACACGGCTGTCCCCCTGGGGGACAAGAGAGCGATCGGCTCTCATAGGCAGAAGCCTATGACAGCCGATCGCCATAATTGGCTGGCTGTGGGGAGGGAGAGGGGGAGGGAGGGAAGATTTTTAAAGACACAAGGGTTTTTTGTTAAAAAAAAGAAACAAAAATTTTTATTATAAAAAAAGTAAACATGGGGGAGCGATCAGACCCCACCAACAGAGAGCTCTGTTGGTGGGGAGAAAAGGGGGGGGGGAATCACTTTTGTGCTGTGTTGTGCGGCCCTGAAGCTTAACCTTAAAGCTGCAGTGGCCAATTTTACTAAAAATGGCCTGGTCACTAGGGGGGTTTAGCACTGCAGTCCTCAAGAGGTTAAACTGTAGCATAATGTTAAAGCAAAGCTCTAGCTAATATCTTTATCTCGGTTTTGAAGAGAGTTCAGAAAGGATCTTTTCCTGTTGTTTAACCACTTCACCACTGAGGGGTTTTACCCCCTGACCACCAGAGCAATTTTCACCTTTCAGCGCTCCTTCCATTCATTCGTCTATAACTTTATTATTACTTATCCCAATGAAATGAACTATATCTTGTTTTTTTTGCCACCAATTAGGCTTTCTTTAGGTGGGACATTATGCCAAGAATTATTTTATTCTAAATGTGTTTTAATGGGGAAATAGGAAAAAATGTGGGAAAAAATTATTATTTTTCAGTTTTCGGCCATTATAGTTTTTAAATAAAGCATGCTACTGTAATTAAAACCCATGAAATGTATTAACCCATTTGTCCCGGTTATAAAACCATTTAAATTATGTCCCTATCACAATGTTTGGCGACAATATTTTATTTGGAAATAAAGGTGCATTTTTTTCAGTTTTGCATCCATCCCTAATTACAAGCCCGCAGTTTATAAAGTAACAGTGTTATACCCTCTTGACATAAATATTTAAAAAGTTCAGTCCCTAAGGTAACTATTTATGTTTTTTTTTTTTACTGTATTTTTTTTTTTTTTTTTTTAATTACAAAAAAAAATAAAAATTGGGGAGTGTGGGAGGTAATGAGTTAATTTATTGTGTAAATGTAATGTTTGTATATGTAAAATGCTTTTAGGGTGTAGTTTACTATTTGGCCACAAGATGGCCACAGAGTGTTTGTTTACATGCGACCTGTAAGCGTCCGGAAGGACGATTACAGGAAGCAGTAGGAGGCTGGGAGACGCACAATGATCTCGCTGTTTCTGAAAGAAGCAGCAGATCATTGCGGGGGCTAGATCAACGAACGGGAATGGATTTTCCCGTTCATTGATCTCCGGGCGAGCGGGCGGCGGCGTGCACGAGCGGCGGGTGCGCGCGCACGAGCGGCGGGAGCGCGGACAGCGGCGGTAGCGCGGAAGGTACGGATTTCTCCGTCCCTGGTTTTTTAGGAGGGAAAAAAGGGGCGGAGAAATTCGTACCGCTGGGGGTAAAGTGGTTAATTGCTGCCCTTGTTGCTGTTAAGAAGATTCCCACTAACTTCTTATTTTCTCACAAGCAATATTTATACCGACATCAAACCAACAAACATTATTTAGTTAAATAGTTTGTTTGGTTAAAAAAAGACATTTGACTATCAGGAAATAAATAAAGAAGTTAGTATTGGGTACCTTTCTCTCCTGCACCCTCACATATGCCAGTTGATCCAGTGGAAGGCAAAACAAAATTAACCTTTAAGGGTAAAATATTCCCTGGTTTTAAGTGGAAGTCAGATAAAATCCCTGGATCAACTTTGCTGGGTATTATAGCCACAGATGCAAGAAAATCATCTAAAGTTCTTTTAAATGCAGATATGGAATTTGTCATAACTACTTTCTGTGGTAAAATTATTTCACATTTTAACAACTTTTACTGTAAAGAACCCCTTCCTAAATAGATGTCAAAACCTTTTTTTCCTCCATGCGCGGATCATGTCCCCTTGTCCTTTGTACAAGCCTCGGGACAAAAAGCTCATCTGCCAAGCTTTTGTATTGACCTTTGATGTATTTATACATGTTAATCAAGTCATCCCTTAGCTTATCTTTTTTTCCAAATTAAATCCATTTTGTCCAACCTTTCTTTGTAAAGGTACCCATAAACTAGATCGACTTCCCGTCGATATGCAGCAGATTCGATCACCGTGATCGAATGTGCTTTGAAATCGTGAACGCAAATGTTGACCGATTGACCGATTTCCACCTTGGACGTTTCAGTTGATCGGTCCAGATGGAAAATTTTGATTGATCGCCAGCAGGTTGGGAGCGCATCATTACCGGCGTAGCAATAATCTCACCTGTCCGGCTGGTGCGAGTCCCTGGGTCCCTGCAGCCTCTTCTTTTGGCTGGCCTTCTTTTCTATGTCCTCTTCCCTTCCTGTCCCGTCCTGTTACAAGCTGAAGTTTAAACAGTCGAGCGCCCTCTACTGTTTTAACTTCTGCTTGGCACTGGACGGGACAGGAAGTGAAGAGAACGCCGGAAGAGGTGACAGCATGGACCCGGGGTCTCGCGCTGGCGGACACGTGAGATTATTGCCGATGGCTGTGGGAGCCCAAATGGGGGAGGCCTTGGGCGGCGAGGCAGGCAGCAGCAGCTCCACATGGTTTTAATTGATTTCATGCTGAAATTGATTCACAATCTGTGGGCAGCCAATAGATCCCACTCTGATCAGATTTGATCAGAGATTCAAAATCTGTGGGCAGCCAATAGATTCCACTCTGATCAGATTTGATTAGAGATTCAAAATCTGTGGGCAGCCAATAGATCCCACTCTGATCAGATTTGATCAGAGAGGGATCATCTGTTGGTCGATCTGATGGCTATCAACCAGTGTACGGCTACATTTAGTGAGACCTTCCACTCCCCTGATTAATTTAGTTCTCCGTCTTTGTACTTGTTCTAGTATGTTAACCATTTCAGCCGCCCAGACGTGAAGCTCACATCCGGGCGGCTGCTCTGCTGCGCTCCCCCACTCCTGCGCGCGATCGCGGGCACGCCCCCGTGTCCCGTGGTGTCCCCCGGTAGCCCTGGGATCAGTGAAAGGGAACATGGTTCCCGATCACAGATCCCTGTTCCCCGCAGAAAAACCGAAGCACTCACCCGTGAGGCTTCAGTTCTTCTGCCCGGAAGAATTTCCGCATCCCCCTTGTACTTCCACTTAGCGAGAAGTACAAGGAGGGAAACCTAATATGAAGGTGGCCATCTTCTGGCCAAATAGTAAAACTACATCTACACTTTTTTTACATTACAATTTACTCATACAGCAACATTAAAAATTTACTGTTTATGTCCCACACCAAAATATTCTCCAAATAAAATTTTTAATTAAAAAACAATTAAAAAAAAAAAGACATAAATAGTTACCTAAGGGTCTGAACTTTTTAGATATGCATTTGAAGGGGGTATACTACAAACAGTTTTTAAATTATAAGCTTGTAAATAGTGATGGGCGCAAAACGGAAACAATGCACCTTTATTTCCAAATAAAATATTGGCGTCATACATTGTGATAGGGACAAAATTTAAATGGTATAATAACCGAGACATATGGGCAAATAAAATACATAGGTTTTAATGATAGTAGCATGGATTATTTTAAAGCTATAATGGCCAAAAACTGAGAAATAATGAATTTTTTCCATTTTTTTCTTATTAATCCTGTAAAAATGCATTTACAGTAAAGTGGCTCTTAGCAAAATGTACCACCCACAGAAAGCCTAATTAGTGGCAGAAAAAACAAGAAATTGTGATAAGTAGTGATAAAGTTATTAGCGAATGAATGGAAGGTTAAAATTGCTCCGATGCATAAGGTGAAAAATCCCCACGGGCTGAAATGGTTAGTATCCTTTCTATAGTGTGGTGGCCTAAACTATATTGCATACTCCACATGGGGCCTTGCAAGTGATTGATACAGAGGGAGTAATATACTAGAATCTTGTGATTTTTATTTCACCTTTTATGCATCCCAGAATGTTATTTGCTTTAGCTGCTGCTGCTTGGCATTGAATACGGGTATTTAACTTGTTATGAAACCAAGTAATACCTTTAATGACTTACTATACATAGTTTATTGCAAGCTTTTGTAACTTTGTTTCTTCTTCAAGCATGATACTAATCCAATCAAAAGCTTGCTATAAACTTTGTACAATTAATCAGTGAAGGTGTTACCTGAATCAGCATTTCTTAGATTTATGTCGGCATATCTGCTCCACCACTAACACTGGACTATACCTCACAAGCAATATTAACCACTTCACCACTGAGGGGTTTTACCCCTGAAACACCTTTCAGCGCTCCTTCCATTCATTCGTCTATAACTTTATTATTACTTATCGCAATGAAATGAACTATATCTTGTTTTTTTCGCCACCAATTAGGCTTTGTTTAGGTGGGACATTATGCCAAGTATTATTGTGTTCTAAATGTGTTTTAATGGGAAAATAGGAAAAATGTGGGAAAAAAATCATTATTTTTTAGTTTTCGGCCATTATAGTTTTTAAATAATGCATGCTACTGTAATTAAAACCCATGAAATGTATTTGCCCATTTGTCCCGGTTATAAAACCGTTTAAATTATGTCCCTATCACAATGTTTGGCGCCAATATTTTATTTGGAAATAAAGGTGCATTTTTTTCAGTTTTGCATCCATTCCTAATTACAAGCCCATAGTTTATAAAGTAACAGTTTTATACACTCTTGACATAAATATTTAAAAAGTTCAGTCCCTAAGGTAACTATTTATGTTTTTTTTTTTTTTTATTGTATTTTTTTTTTTAATTACAAAAAAAAAATTGGGGAGTGTGGGAGGTAATGAGTTAATTTTATTGTGTAAAACTAATTTATTTGTATATGTAAAATGCTTTAGGGTGTAGTTTTACTATTTGGCCACAAGATGGCCACAGTGATGTTTTGTTCATGCAACCTGTAAGCGTCCGGAAGGACGCTTACAGGAAGCACTATGTGGCTGGGAAAATCACAATGATCGCGCTGTTTCTCATAGAAGCAGCAGATCATTGCGGGGGCTTAGATCAGCGAACGGGAATGGATTTTCCCGTTCATTGATCTCCGGGCGAGTGGGCGGCGGCGTGCACGAGCGGCGGGAGCGCGCGCACGAGTGGCGGGAGCGCGGACAGGGGCGGTAGCGCGGGAGGTACGGATTTCTCCGTCCCTTGGTTTTATAAGGATGGAAAAAGGGACGGAGATATCCGTACCACGGGGGGTAAAGTGGTTAAGCAACTCATTTGGTGGTTTTGAATGAAAAACTGTGCTAGAGAACTGGGGAAATTAAAGTCTTGTCTGTTTATTCTGAAATAGCTGAACTTTTAGTTTAATGTAATATTTTTATCATAAGTCCACACCCTGAATATTGCCATGTTTCCACTAGAAACAAGGTTCTGTGTATTAAGTCCTGAGCATCTCTACACTATGCTATTTCTACTATAGGGATCATTATAGTTTCCTTCATAGTTGAATTTCCATGTGCTTGACTCCATTATGTATCATTGCACTCATGGGATTTAAAGGACAACTGAAATGAGCGGTATATCGAGGCCACTATATTTATTTCCTTTTAAACAATGCACACTGCCTGGCTGTCCTGCTGATCCTCTGCCTCTAATACATTTAGCCGTAGATCAGGTGTTTGACATTATTGTCAGATCTGACAAGGTTAGCTGCATGCTTGTTTCTGGTGTGATTCAGACACTACTGCAGCCAAATGGATCAGCAGGGCTACCAGGCAACTGGTATTGTTTAAAAGGAAATAAATATGGCAACCTCCATATGTCTCTCACCTCAGGTTCCTTTTAAAGGACAGCTGTAATGAGAGGTATATGAAGGCTACCATATTTATTTCCTTTTAAGCAATACCAGTTGCCTGGCAGCCCTGCTCGTCTATTTGGCTGCAGTAGTATCTGAACAACACTAGAAACAAGTATGCAACTAATCTTTTAAAATCTGACAATAATGTCAGAAACGCCTCATCTGCTGCATGCTTGTTCAGGGTCTACAGCTAAATGTATTAGTGGCAGAGGATCAGCAGGACAGCCAGGCAATGTACATTGTCTAAAAGGAAATAAATATGGTGGCCTCCATATACCGCTCACTTCAGTTATCCTTCAAATCCCATGAGTGAACTGATGCATAATGGAGTCAGGCACATGGAAATCCAACTATGAAGGAAACTATAATGATCCTTATAACACCTGATCTGCTGCATGCTTGTTCAGGGTATATGGCTAAAAGTATCAGAGGCAGAGGATCAGTAGGATAGCCAGTTTACTGGCATTGCTTAAAAGGAAGTAAATATGGCCGTCTACATCTATCTCTCACTACAGTTGTTCTTTGAACAGTCAAGTTTGGGGTGGGTAGGTGAAAAATATTAAACAAATACGATTTTAGAGTGGAACGATTGAGTCAGACTATGGGCTTGATTCAATAAGCTGCGTGCAACTTAATGTGCAAGAGCGCACGCTATGCACGCCTTACTTTGCAGTACTTGCTGCCATTTTAACCCTTTGGGGAGTGGCTGCCTAAACCCCTTAAGGACCCAGCTATTTTACATGCGGGGGGGCATTTGAGGGGGGTGGCATTTGAGGGGGGTCAAGCAGCTGGATCCCTGGTAGGGCTAGTTGGGCATGGTGTCCCCAGTATGGCCAGGTGCCCCCCGTATTGCCAGCAGCCTATACTCCTAGGCTCCAGCGATGAGCAGCTCTAGACCCCTCCGCTCTGGCCGGCATCCTCACATGCACTGCCATTAAAGGGGAACTGAAGAGAGAGGTATATGGAGGCTGCCATGTTTATTTCCTTTTAAGCAATACCAGTTGCCTGGCAGCCCTGCTGATCCTCTGCCTCTAATACTATTAGCCATAGCCACTAAACAAGCATGCAGCAGATCAGGTGTTTCTAGACAAAGACAAGACAAATAACATTTATATCGCGCTTTTCTCCTGGCGGACTTAAAGCGCCAGAGCTGCAGCCACTAGGACGCGCTCTATAGGCAGTAGCAGAGTTAGGGAGACTTGCTTAAGGACTCCTACTGAATAGGTGCTGGTTTACTGAACAGGCAGAGCCAAGATTCAAACCCTGGTCTCCTGCGTCAGAGGCAGAGCCCTTAACCATTACACCATCCAGCCACTTTAAAGTTTCAGACTTTAAAGTCAGATCTGACAAGACTATCTGCATGCTTGTTTCTGGTGTTATTCAGATACTACTGCAGAGAAATAGACCAGCAGGGCTGCCAGGCAACTGGCATTTATTAAAAGGATATAAATATGGCAGCCTCTGTATACCTCTTACTTCAGTTCCCCTTTAAGTTCTGGGTTGCAGCTTAGTGACATCATCAAGCCGAGACCTGACACTTACGTCAGAGCAAGCGGGGATGCCGGCCACAGCGGAGAAGAGCGACGATCGTCAGGGGAACGTCAGGAAGGTGAGTAGATCCTCTTCTTACCCTCAGACCGCCGCTGCTCTGTTAGTGATCACTACGATCCGCCGGCGATCGGCGTGATCAGGAGCCAATGCGATGGTTCCTGATCACTGAGGGGAGATGTCAGCTGTCCTCTGCGTTAGGCGGTCGGGAGGGGGTTAAATTTGCTTAGAAGCATAACAGTAGCATGCTACTCTGCTGCAAAGCTTCCCCGATTTTCCTTTGTTCACTGATTGCATTTGATAAAGGTAAGTTAACACAGCATTTTTATTTTTTATTTTTTTTTTAAATCACAATTCAGTGTTGCAGTGAGGAAAATTTTCTCTTCTCTCTGCTTACTGTAACAATTAAATGCATTTGATATATTGAATCCATTGCAAAACAGTTCTCATCCCGCTGTATTCTGTGTTGGGAGGAATTGTGATTTTTACACAGCTGACATTACTTTTGGAAAAAGCGAGTAGGATAATTGTTTGGGCAAGAAAGACTGTTAGAAATTGTTCAAATCAAGACATCAGAAATAGGATGTGAATTAATGTATTTTACTGTCACTGTAAAGGTAATAGGAAATGAAGAAATCTAGTTTTATACCTTCTGTAGTGCCATTGAAGCTTTCTCTATTTGATGTCATAAGCAGCAGAATATAAAGGGAATCTCTTTGATTGATGCAAACAGTGAAACAACCCTTGCTTTTTTGTTAAAGGAAATCCGAGGTGAAAACAAACTGATGAGAAAAACAAAAAACAAAACCGTTTTATTTTATATTTAAATCTATTTTTTAAGTTTTTACTGTTTCATTGTCTTTGCTCAATGACACCTTCTTTCAAGTATATCAGAGCTCAAATCTATGAATTATTGACCCTTTTTATCTCTTTTCTGCTCTCAGAAGCCATTTTCTGACAGTGGCTGTAATTACTTATCAGTGAGGGTTATGCTATAGTCCACAGGTCCCCAAACTTTTTCGGTCAAGGGCCGGAGTCAACATACTTCAGACAGAATGGTGTAGAAAATCATAACATTGAGCCTCGGTAGACAGCGCCTATTAACATGGGCAGCCCGCATGTTTCCCATTTAACCAGAGCAGATGTTATGCCCCCAACACAGCATGTGCAGGTAGTATCCACCCAACTCAGCAAGTGCAGTTATTATGCCACCAATATGGCATGTGCATATAGTATTCCCCCCAACACAGCATGTGCAGGTAGTATGCCCTCCAACACAGCATGTGCAAGTAGTTTGCCCTCCAACACAGCATGTGCAGGTAGTATGCCCTCCAACACAGCATGCACAGGTAGTATGCCCTCCAATACAGCATGTGCAGGTAGTATGCCCTCCAACACTGCATGTGCAGGTAGTATGCCCTCCAACACTGCATGTGCAGGTAGTATGCCCTCCAACACAGCATGTGCAGGTAGTATGCCCTCCAACACAGCATGTGCAGGTAGTATGCATCCCAACACTGCATGTGCAGGTAGTATGCCCTCCAACACTGCATGTGCAGGTAGTATGCCCTCCAACACAGCATGTGCAGGTAGTATGCCTTTGAACACAGCATAAGCTTCTATTATGCCACCAAAACAGTGCAGATATTGTCACCCTAACATAGCCATAATGTCACTCAGTGGCCTACAAAAGCCTGCAGCACAATCTCACCCATACACACAGGTTCACTGTAGAAACATATGCAGTGCAACCCGTTATTTCCCCTTCGCAAAGGAACCATAACATTTCTGCACAGCACTGACCAAAATATATGCGATTATGCTTGTTACAAGTCATCCCCTCCACTCATTAAACCAGAAGCCAGCAAATGACTGCTTTCTGGCTTCAATGTGGAAGGGTGGTGCCAGAACTACTATTGTATATACGGGCCACCAATATTTAAAGATGCAGCGGACCACATCTATAAGTAATACATTTTGTGTGTGTGGTGCACTTAAAAATGCCTCAGGGGACCGCATTCGGCCTGTGGTCCTTAGTTTGAGGACCACTGCTATAGTCTGACCCGGTCCCGACCCGGACAGAAACTGTCACTTGCATACCTGATGTTTAACTCTTTCAGGCAGAGAAAGAAAAAAAAGTAACAGCCTAGTTATTTGTGTGCTTGGCACTGTACATACACATGTCTATCTCATGTCACATGTCACCTCAGTTGTCCTTTAAAGAGGAACTGCAGTGAAAATAACGTAATGAAAAAAAGTGCTTGATTTTTACAATAATTATTTATTAAGGATTTAGTTGGTGTTTGCCTATTGTAAAATCTTTCCTCTCCCTGATTTACATTATGACATTTATCACATGGCGACATCTTTTGTGCTGGCAGGTGATGTCTGTGTAAAGAGATTACGTATTTTTGGCAGTTGGAAACGGCTGTTATTTCCCACAATATCAGCCATACACAGCCCCCTGATGATCTGTTTGAGAAAAGGAAAATATTTCTCATGGGAAAGGGGGTATCAGCTACTGATTGGAATGAAGTTCAATCTTCGGTTACAGTTGCTCTTTAAAGGCAACTGAGCATCTGTAACTGAAAATATATAAAATTAACCTCCCCATAAGAAAGGTTTGTAATAGAATGTGCCATTGGGGGTGGGGCTTCGGTCAAACATCATTACTTACCTACGGGGTGCTGTGGCACATTTTGAAGTTCCCCACAAAGTCGCACGTCCGTGACAGCCGCATTTCATGCTAGTAGTTGTGGTTCGCAGATGCGAGTACATCTCCCGGTGGAGATGATATATGGTGTTAACCTCCCTGGCGTTCTATTAAAGATCGCCAGGGGGCAGCGCAGCGCTATTTTTTTTTTTTTCAATCATGTAGCTAGCCTAGCGCTAGCTACATGATGCCCCCCTCCCTTCCGCATCCCTCCCACCCCTCCGATCGCCGCCGGCGCTGTAAGCCATAAGGAAATCCTGTTCTGAAACGGGATTTCCTTTAGGGCTTCCCCCGTCGCCATGGCGACGCACGTCGTGACGTCACAGGGAGACCCGATCCACCCCTCAGCGCTGCCTGGCACTAATTGGCCAGGCAGCGCACGGGGTCTCGCCTGGGGGGGCCCTGCATCGCGGCGGGCGGCGGCGATCAGGTGAGACACGCAGCAAGCAAAGTGCTTGCTGCGTGTTTAAAAAAAAAATTATTCAAATCGGCCCAGCGGGGCCTGAGCAGCGACCTCCGGTGGTAATGGACGTATTAAGTCGTCCATACCGCTAAGGAGGTTAAAGGCCTCTACTACTTTTTAGGGATGGTTGTTGTTCTTTTCCATAAATGACCTCTTTCACTTCTTTTACCAGTTTGTTCTAAATGTGCAACTTACTAACCACAAAGAAGTCTATTCCCTCCTTCAGGTGTAGTGTTAACTTGCTGAGTTGGCCCTCTAGTTTTGGGTCATGAGCTTACTCAGGAGTTACTTGGTTTCTTTAATGTACAAATCATTGCTCTTCTCAGTGCAGTGGGCTACATATACCGTGTACAATTGGGTATTTTTGTCATTTCAGTAGAACTGAAGAAGTTGCTCAATGAGTGTGATTAAACCTCTTTTAAATCTAGTGTCTAGATGACGCTACTTTGTGTTTTCCCAGATAATTAGATGCTTAACATTTGGCAGCCGCTTCTTTTGTAATCAAAATACAACTCTCTGATGTTCGTCAGTGATGCAACGCTTGATCTGAAAAAGAAGGATCTGTGATTCTGTAACGCACCCAAAAAGATGGTTGTACGATAAAAATAATTAAAACATTCATGTAGTAAATATTTGTATTCCAATTTTAGTTAGGAGAAGAATTTATTGAACACAGACCTGATGAACACAGGTGGTCCTGAGGATAGGGAATGAGGGACAGAAAATCCATGCACTTTAAATCCTCCCATCTAAAAAAATCCAAAAAATCCAAAAGACAAGAAGTGAGGACAGTTTTTTTCAGGTGGAGACACAGAAAGAAAAAACAAACATAAAATATGTTCTAATTATTTTCCATACTACCACACTACTCAGACTAAAGTTGTCATTTTCCTGGAGCTGAACTATCCCTCACAGTAAAATAAATCATAGTATGTGTGTATTTGGCTAGGCAAAGCGTGGTTTCCTGTGAAGGGAGGAACAGATATTTTGCAGCTCAAATGAACTCTCCATCACCATGGAAGCTGCAGCTCGCAAATTAAAGCCACTAGCCAGGGATTAGTTAAGGGGAAACTGAGGTGAGAAGGATATGGAGGCTGCCATATTTATTTCCTTTTAAACAATACCAGTTGCCTCTTAGTCCTCCTCATCCCATGTCTCTAATACCTTAAGCCATAGACCTTGAAAATAGCATGCAGCAGATCAGAAACAATGCCAGTAGCCTGGCAGCCCTGTTGGTCTTCTGGCATAAGTAGTGTCTGAGTCAAACCCTTGGAACAAGCATATGGCTAATCTGGCAAAACCTAAATCCGAGTTTACAAGGTAATAAATATAACAGCCTACATATCCCTCTCACCTCAGGTTCCCTTTAACAGTAACTGATTTATAACCTTTTATGTCAGGGATTTGATTGACTAGTGGCTTTGATTTGCATGTACTACAATCTTTTTTTTTTTTTCTTCTTCTAAGGAGGAGTAATGGCATGTGCATACATGTTTCTGAAATATCTGTGGTGTTGTCACTGGCCATTTGCTTGTCAGCAGTTTGAGAAAATAATCCTTTTGAGTTTTGTGTTTTACAGGTCCCAGTAAATTGGTTTATAAAAATGAACGAAGAGCAAAAAGCTGAGTTTCTAAGAACAAAAATCTTCAGAGAATAATGGGAACAATTGCAATGCAAGAAAAGCCTTTATCAAAGTCCCCAGTGCCCACAAAAAAAACCCCATATATTTGAGAGACTGGTAGTGAATATTGCAATCTTATGGACAGTTCAAAATATGTGATTTTCTGATTTCCTTAACATTTCAAGAGAGACATTAATAATTGTAATTTAATATGAATATATAAATAAACACCTTTATGTGTTTTTTTTGTGTGTGTTTTTTTTAATGCATACTCCAGGAACTATGCTTCCTGTTCACTATCTTCATTCACTGTGGGTGGGAATTCATGTCTCTGTGACTTCAAGGACCACTGTTGTGAAAATCTTAAAATGTAAAATCTATGTAAAAACATACAAATAAGAAGTACGTTTCTTCCAGAGTAAAATGAGCCATAAATTACTTTTCTCCTATGTTGCTCTCAGTTACAGTAGGTAGTAGAAATCTGACATTACCAACAGGTTTTGGGCTAGTCCATCTCTCAATAGGGGATTCACAGCATAGTCTTTATTCTTTATAGAGACACTCCTTGAAAAAGATTTATACAAAGATGCTGGCCATCCTCTGTGCTTGTTGCACACTTCTTTGGCAGTTGGATGGAGAAACTACTATCCACTAAGTGTTTTTGAAAATAAAGAAAACCCTGAGAATCCCCCATGAAAATATGGACTAGTCCAAAGCCTGACAGTTCTGTCAGATTTCTACTACTTACTGTAAGTGACAGCAACATGGGGGAAAAGTAATTTATGGCTCATTTTACGTGTGAAGAAATGTACTCCTTATATGTGTATCTTTACATATATTTTACATTTTAAATTTTTTACACGACAGTGGTCCTTTAACCACTTGAGGACCACAGTCTTTTCGCCCCTTAAGGACCAGAGCCTTTTTTCCATTCAGACCACTGCAGCTTTCACGGTTTATTGCTCGGTCATACAACCTACCACCTAAATGAATTTTACCTCCTTTTCTTGTCACTAATACAGCTTTCTTTTGGTGCTATTTGATTGCTGCTGCGAGTTTTACTTTTTATTATATTCATCAAAAAAGACATGAATTTTGTCAAAAAAATTACTTTTTTAACTTTCTGTGCTGACATTTTTCAAATAAAGTAAAATTTCCTATACATTTGAGCACGAAAGTTGTTCTGCTACATGTCTTTGAATAAAAAAAAACATTCAGTGTATATTTATTGGATTGGGTAAAAGTTATAGCGTTTACAAACTATGGTGCAAAAAGTGAATTTTCCCATTTTAAAGCATCTCTGACTTTTCTGACCACCTGTCAGGTTTCATGAGGTGCTAAAATTCCAGGATAGTATAAATACCCCCCAAATGACCCCATTTTGGAAAGAAGACATCCCAAAGTATTCACAAAGAGGCATGGTGAGTTCATAGAAGATTTTATTTTTTGTCACAAGTTAGCGTAAAATGACACTTTGTGACAAAAAAAAAAATTTCATTTCTTCTAACTTGCGACAAAAAAAATGAAATCTGCCACGGACTCACTATGCTCCTCTCTGAATACATTGAAGTATCTACTTTCCAAAATGGGGTCATTTGTGGGGTGTGTTCACTGTCCTGGCATTTTGGGGGTGCCTAATTGTAAGCACCCCTGTAAAGCCTAAAGATGCTCATTGGACTTTGGGCCCCTTAGCGCAGTTGGGCTGCAAAAAAGTGCCACACATGTGGTATTGCCGTACTCAGGAGAAGTAGTATAATGTGTTTTGGGGTGTATTTTTACACATACCCATGCTGGGTGGGAGAAATATCTCTGTAAATTACCATTTTTTGATTTTTTTATACACACAATTGTCTATTTACAGAGATATTTCTCCCACTCAGCATGGGTATGTGTAAAAATACACCCCAAAACACATTATACTACTTTTCCTGAGTACGGCGATACCACATGTGTGGCACTTTTTTGCACCCTAACTGCGCTAAGGGGCCCAAAGTCCAATGAGTACCTTTAGGATTTCACAGGTCATTTTGCGACATTTGGTTTCAAGACTACTCCTCACGGTTTAGGGCCCCTAAAATGCCAGGGCAGTATAGAAACCCCACAAATGACCCCATTTTAGAAAGAAGACACCCCAAGGTATTCCGTTAGGAGTATGGTGAGTTCATAGAAGATTATTTTTTTGTCACAAGTTAGCGGAAATTGATTTTAATTGTTTTTTCACAAAGTGTCATTTTCCGCTAACTTGTGACAAAAAATAAAATCTTCTATGAACTCACCATACTCCTAACGGAATGCCTTTGGGTGTCTTCTTTCTAAAATGGGGTCATTTGTGGGGTTCCTATACTGCCCTGGTATTTTAGGGGCCCGAAACTGTGAGGAGTAGTCTTGAAACCAAATGTCGCAAAATGACCTGTGAAATCCTAAAGGTACTCATTGGACTTTGGGCCCCTTAGCGCACTTAGGGTGCAAAAAAGTGCCACACATGTGGTACCGCCGTACTCAGGAGAAGTAGTAGTATGTGTTTTGTGGTGTATTTTTACATATAACCATGCTGGGTGGGAGAAATATCCCTGTAAATTACACATTTTTGATTTTTTTTTTTACACACAATTGTCCATTTACAGAGAGATTTCTCCCACCCAGCATGGGTATGTGTAAAAATACACCACAAAACACATTATACTACTTCTCCTGAGTACGGCGATACCACATGTGTGACACTTTTTTGCAGCCTAGGTGCGCTAAGGGGCCCAACATCCTATTCACAGGTCATTTTGAGGCATTTGTTTTCTAGACTACTCCTCACGGTTTAGGGCCCCTAAAATGCCAGGGCAGTATAGGAACCCCACAAGTGACCCCATTTTAGAAAGAAGACACCCCAAGGTATTCCGTTAGGTGTATGGTGAGTTCATAGAAGATTTTATTTTTTGTCACAAGTTAGTGAATAATGACACTTTGTGAAAAAAACAATAAAAATCAATTTCCGCTAACTTTTGACAAAAAATAAAATCTTCTATGAACTCGTCATACACCTAACAGAATACCTTGGGGTGTCTTTTTTCTAAAAAGGGGTCACTTGTGGGGTTCCTATACTGCCCTGGCATTTTACGGGCCCAAAACCGTGAGTAGTCTGGAAACCAAATTTCTCAAAATGATTGTTCAGGGGTATAAGCATCTGCAAATTTTGATGGCAGGTGCTCTATGAGGGGGCAAATTTTGTGGAACCGGTCATAAGCAGGGTGGCCTCTTAGATGACAGGTTGTATTGGGCCTGATCTGATGGATAGGAGTGCTAGGGGGGTGACAGGAGGTGATTGATGGGTGTCTCAGGGGGTGGTTAGAGGGGAAAATAGATGCAATCAATGCACTGGGGAGGTGATCGGAAGGGGGTCTAAGGGGGATCTGAGGGTTTGGCCGAGTGATCAGGAGCCCACACGGGGCAAATTAGGGCCTGATCTGATGGGTAGGTGTGCTAGGGGGTGACAGGAGGTGATTGATGGGTGTCTCAAGGTGTGATTAGAGGGGGGAAATAGATGCAATCAATGCACTGGCGAGGTGATCAGGGCTGGGGTCTGAGGGTGTGGGCGGGTGATTGGGTGCCCTAGGGGCAGATAGGGGTCTAATCTGATGGGTATCAGTGACGGGCTGATTGATAAGTGATCAGTGGGTGATTAGATGGCAGAACAGATGTAAACAATGCACTTTGGAGGTAATCTGATGGTGTGGGTGGGTGATCAGATTGCCCGCAAGGTGCAGGTTAGGGGCTGATTGATGGGTGGCAGTGACAGGGGGTGATTGATGGGTGATTGATAGGTGATTGACAGGTGATCAGTGGGTTATTACGGGGAAGAACAGATGTAAATAATGCACTGGCGAATTGATAAGGGGGGGGGGGTCTGAGGGCAATCTGAGCGTGTGGGCGGGTGATTGGGTGCCCGCAAGGGGCAGATTAGGGTCTAATCTGATAGGTAACAGTGACAGGTGGTGATAGGGGGTGATTGATGGGTAATTAGTGGGTGTTTAGAGGAGAGAAGAGATGTAAACACTGCACTTGGGAGGTGATCTGATGTTGGATCTGCGGGCGATCTATTGGTGTGGGTGGGTGATCAGATTGCCCGCAAGGGGCGGGTTAGGGGCTGAATAATGGGTGGCAGTGACAGGGGGTGATTGACAGGTGATTAGTGGGTTATTACAGGAGGGATAGAGGCATACAGTACACGGGGGGGGGGGGGGGTAGGGGGGGGTCTGGGGAGAATCTGAGGGGTGGGGGGGTGATGAGCAGGGGGCAGTTTAGGCTTAAAAAAATAGCGTTGACAGATAGTGACAGGGAGTGATTGATGGGTGATTAGGGGGGTAACTGGGTGCAAACAGTGGTCTGGGGGGTGGGCAGGGGGGGGGGGGGGGTCTGAGGGGTGCTGTGGACAATCAGGGGGGGGGGAAATCCGTGTGCTTGGGTGCAGACTAGGGTGGCTGCAGCCTGCCCTTGTGGTCCCTCGGACACTGGGACCACCAGGGCAGGAGGCAGCCTGTATAATAGGCTTTGTATACATTACAAAGCCTATTATACGTTTGTCATGCGGCGATCCAGGTGCTAGTAACCCGCCGGCGCTTCCGAACGGCCGGCGGGTTACAGGGCGAGGGGGGCGGAGCCAGTCACGAATGACGCGATCGCCGCATAACCACGCCCGCCTCCGCCGATGGGCGTATTGCGGTCGTTTAGGCCCAGTCTTTGCCGCCGCCCATCGGCTGGGGGCGGTCGGCAAGTGGTTAAAGAGCAACGGTCAGCCATAATAAGCCCCCTCACCACCCCACAAAATACATATATAAGTAGATAAATACTTGCTCTACTTACATAACAGATGTATTGCAGTGTCCACGTATTAGGTGCCATTTATTTTTCAATGTCTTTCAATTCAATCTCAATGTCTTTCCTCCTCCTGGCAGTGGCCATCTTGTTTCCTCCATTATAGATTTCCCCCCACCCTGAATCCCCCTCCTCCCCGCACTGATTTTGAGCACAGCAGGGAGGATAAATACAGCTGGCACAGACTCATCTACTAATGTATCCAAACGCTGCCATTCCCATCTATTCTCTGCACTACCGCCGGCGGTAGTGCAGAGAGAATCGAAGGGAACTGCAGCGCCTGGAACCTTTAGTAGGTGAGTTTGTGTGCGCTGCCTTTATCCTTCCCCGATGTGCAGCACGGGGAAAAGGGGAATGCGGAAAACGGGGGGGAAATGTCAGTGGATGGGAGGGGGCCGAGGACAGTGACATGAGACAGCCTCTGGCCCCCCTCCCTGCGCCCTAGCTGCCGCTGTGACCACACAGAGAACAGGAGACCAGGTGGCCAATAAGAGAGAGGTGAGTGACAGAGGCTTCAGCCAACCAGGCTGATTCAGCCTGCATGTCACTTCTCTTTTGCGTCTGCGTACGCTGTTAGAGCCTGGGGGCATGGGGAAAGAAAAGTTAATTGGGAAAAAAGTAAGATTTGTTTAAACTTTTGAATTGCCTTGCTAGCATCCTTTTTTATCAATTTAATAGCCTGCAATAGATAATTGATTTAGTATTTTATGCCTAACAGTAAGGGTGCATACACACATCAGACTATGGTCTTTGGAAACTGAAAGATCACAGACCAATCTTACCACCCTTCATGTAGTATGAGAGCCATACTCTACACAGTCTTTTCTATGGAGCTGAACTCCACATCAGAAAAAAATCTTTGCAAGATGCTGCACACACAGATGCTGTACAGACACAAAAGATCAGTATCTGCAAAAGATCTGTTCCTGCCAAAAATCCACTCCTGCAAATTGCAATGATAGTCTATGAGATCTGCAGATCATCATACACACATGATTTAACTGACATTCATCTGCAGATCAAGCAATCATCCACAGATCTGAAAATCCATCCTGGTGCATCTGATCTGCAGATGAATGTCAGTTAAATCATGTGTGTACGATGATCTGCAGATCTCATAGACTATCATTGCAATTTGCAGGGATGGATTTTTGGTAGGAACAGATCTTTTGCAGATACTGATCTTTTGTGTCTGTACAGCATCTGTGTGTGCAGCATCTTACAAAGATTTTTTTCTGATGTGGAGTTCAGCTCCATAGAAAAGACTGTGTAGAGTATGGCTCTCATACTACATAAAGGGTGGTAAGATTGGTCTGTGATCTTTCAGTTTCCAAAGACCATAGTCTGATGTGTGTATGCACCTTTACTCTTTAACATCTCCATATCAATAGACCTTCATGATGTACAGTTGAATTGATAAAGTAGGCAAGATTAGGACATGGTTGAATGTGTCTTAACCACTTGAGGACCACAGTCTTTTCGCCCCTTAAGGACCAGAGCCTTTTTCTCCATTCAGACCACTGCAGCTTTCACGGTTTATTGCTCAGTCATACAACCTACCACCTAAAGGAATTTTACCTCCTTTTCTTGTCACTAATACAGCTTTCTTTTGGTGCTATTTGATTGCTGCTGCGAGTTTTACTTTTTATAATATTCATCAAAAAGGAAAGGAAATGTGGCAAAAAAATTACTTTTTTAACTTGCTGTGCTGACATTTTTCAAATAAAGTAAAATTTCCTATACGTTTGAGCGCGAAAGTTATTCTGCCACAAATTACCCCATTTTAGAAAGAAAACACCCCAAGGTATTTCGTTAGGAGGATGGTGAGTTCATAGAAGATTTTTTTTTTTTTGTCACAAGTTAGCGGAAATTGATTTTAATTGTTTTTTTTCACAAAGTGTCATTTTCCGCTAACTTATGACAAAAAATAAAATCTTCTATGAACTCACCATACTCCTAACGGAATACCTTGGGGTGTCTTCTTTCTAAAATGGGGTCATTTGTGGGGTTCCTATACTGCCCTGGCATTTTAGGGGCCCTCAACCGTGAGGAGTAGTCTTGAAACCAAATGTCGCAAAATGATCTGTGAAATCCTAAAGGTACTCATTGGACTTTGGGCCCCTTAGCACAGTTAGGCTGCTGGGTGGGAGAAATATCTCTGTAAATGACAATTGTTTGATTTTTTTTACACACAATTGTCCATTTACAGAGAGATTTCTCCCACCCAGCATGGGTATGTGTAAAAATACACCACAAAAAAGGATTCTAGACTACTGCTCACGGTTTAGGGCCCCTATAATGCCAGGGCAGTATAGGAACCCCACAAGTGACCCCATTTTAGAAAGAAGACACCCCAAGGTATTCTGTTAGGAGTATGGTGAGTTCATAGAAGATTTATTTTTTGTCACAAGTTAGCGGAAAATGACACTTTGTGAAAAAAAAACAATACATATCAATTTCCGCTAACTTGTGACAAAAAATAAAATCTTCTATGAACTCATCATACACCTAACAGAATACTTTGGGGTGTCTTCTTTCTAAAATGGGGTCACTTGTGGGGTTCCTATACTGCCCTGGCATTTTAGGGGCCCTAAACCGTGAGGAGTAGTCTTGAACCCAAATGTCTCAAAATGACCTGTGAAATCCTAAAGGTACTTATTGGACTTTGGGCCCCTTAGCACAGTTAGGCTGCAAAAAAGTGTCACACATGTGGTATCGCCGTACTCAGAAGAAGTAGTATAATGTGTTTTGTGGTGTATTTTTAAATATAACCATGCTGGGTGGGAGAAATATCTCTGTAAATGACACATTTTTGATTTTTTTTACACACAATTGTCCATTTACAGAGAGATTTCTCCCACCCAGCATGGGTATGTGTAAAAATACACCCCAAAACACATTATACTACTTCTCCTGAGTATGGCGATACCACATGTGTGACACTTTTTTGCAGCCTAGGTGCGCTAAGGGGCCCAACGTCCTATTCACAGGTCATTTTGAGGCATTTGTTTTCTAGAACAGTGTTCCCCAACCCTGTCCTCAAGGCCCACCAACAGTACATGTTTTGCAGAAAACCACACACATTCACAGATGAGGTAATTAGTGTTGCAGCAGAGCTGATTAACTAGCTGTGTGGATTTCCACAAAACATGTACTGTTGGTGGGCCCCGAGGACAGGGTTGGGGAACTCTGTTCTAGACTACTCCTCACGGTTTAGGGCCCCTAAAATGCCAGGGCAGTATAGGACCCCCCCAAGTGGCCCCATTTTAGAAAGAAGACACCCCAAGGTATTCTGTTAGGGGTATGGTAAGTTTTTGTCACAAGTTAGTGAAAAATGACACTTTGTGAAAAAAACAATAAAAATCCAATTTCCGCTAACTTTTAACAAAAAATAAAATCTTCTATGAACTCATCATACACCTAACAGAATACCTTGGGGTGTCTTCTTTCTAAAATGGGGTCACTTGTGGGGTTCCTATACTGCCCTGGCATTTTACGGGCCCAAAACTGTGAGTAGTCTGGAAACCAAATTTCTCAAAATGACTGTTCAGGGGTATAAGCATCTGCAAATTTTGATGACAGGTGGTCTATGAGGGGGCAAATTTTGTGGAACCGGTCATAACCAGGGTGGCCTCTTAGATGACAGGATGTATTGGGCCTGATCTGATGGATAGGAGTGCTAGGGGGGTGACAGGAGGTGATTGATGGGTGTCTCAGGGGGCGGTTAGAGGGGAAAATAGATGCAATCAATGCACTGGGGAGGTGATCAGAAGGGGGTCTGAGGGGGTTCTGAGGGTTTGGCCGAGTGATCAGGAGCCCACACGGGGCAAATTAGGGCCTGATCTGATGGGTAGGTGTGCTAGGGGGTGACAGGAGGTGATTGATGGGTGTCTCAAGGTGTGATTAGAGGGGCGAAATAGATGCAAGCAATGCACTAGCGAGGTGATCAGGGCTGGGGTCTGAGGGCGTTCTGAGGTGTGGGCGGGTGATTGGGTGCCCGCAAGGGGCAGATTAGGGTCTAATCTGATGGGTAACAGTGACAGGTGGTGATAGGGGGTGATTGATGGGTAATTAGTGGGTGTTTAGAGGAGAGAAGAGATGTAAACACTGCACTTGGGAGGTGATCTGATGTCGGATCTGCGGGCGATCTATTGGTGTGGGTGGGTGATCAGATTGCCCGCAAGCAGAGCCGGATTAAGACCATGCAGGGCCCCAAGCAGAGCAATAAATTAAGGGCCGCCCCCAAACCTCCCCCCCCCACACACACACCTGCCACACTGTTGAAAGGATGTCTCCCCAGCATACAGCATCTCACAAAAGTGAGTGCACTGCTCACATTTTTGTTAATTTTGTATTTCATCTTTTCATGGAACAGACAGCACTGAAGATATTGATGCTGTGATACAATGTAAAGCAATCAGTGTACAGCTTTTATAAGTGTAAATTTATTTTCTTTGCAATAACATCACCACACCGTCAATAAAGCACAACTGTAGCGAGAGGTACAGCATGTGGAGGCTGCCATACTTATTTACTTTTAAGCAATACCAGTTTCCTGGCTATCCTGTTGACCCTCTGCCTCTAATATATTTAGCCACACACACCCTGAACAAGCATGCAGCAGATTAGGTGACATTATTGTCAGACCTGACATTAGCTGCATGCTTGTTTCTGGTGCAATACAAACGCTACTGCAGCCAAATAGATCAGCAGGGCTGACAGAAACTGGTATTGTTTAAAAGAAAATAAATATGGCAGCCTCCACATATTTCTCACTACAGTTGTCCTTGAATGTCTAAACCACTGGCAACAAAAGTGAGTACAGCGAGGCAGATTTAAGATCAACTTCATGATTGTTTACAACGAAAATGTGATGGCCCCTTGTACTTCTTTATTGTTGCCTAAGCCTGCCACGTGGCAAATGTGACTGTAATGTCTTGTACACACCATGCAATTTCCCATTAGATAGATGAGTTGAATCAATTATTTCTAAAAAGTCAGAATGGATTTCCAATCATTTTTCTTTTTTTCATATCATTTTTCAAACACTTCTATACAAAATTGATCAAGAAAACGAGCTCAAATCAGAATCGGATCACTATCTGATCTGTCAGAAATAATCCATTGACCTATATATCTGAAGGGAAATTGCATGGTGTGTACCAGGCATTCGGGTTGTGAGGATCTCGTAAAGCAAGATTGGAATTTATTCACTGCAAGATCAAATTTGTTCGTTTCGCTCGCTCATTCTTATTAGTCATACACAGGTCAATAATGCCCCAATATGTGTAGCCAATTGATCATTATTCCATTAGAATTCAATTGGATAGTGATCAACCTCTATCGCAGCAAGTTTAATTTTGATAGGCTTCAGCAGAACTCTATCAAGCTTCAATCAAACTCAAGTGCTGTACTGCTTAATGCAGAGCAAAGTTATGGACCATCGATCCCCCACCACTCCTGTCCTGCCTCCATACCACAGAGACTGATAAATAGCACCATATCACTTGAAAGCCAATCAATTGGATATAAATGAGCAATAGATTACTGGAAGATTCAATCAGTGTTCAAAATCGATGTGTGTATAGTCAGTTTTAGATATTTTTTGGCCAACTAGGGTGATAAAATTAAGGTTAAGTTCAGCAATGACAGGAACCAATTGTGAACATCACAAGTAAAACTCGGAGGCTTTGCAGCGCAGTTTGTCCTAAAGAGAAGGGGGGGGGGGGGGTTACATTGTGTGTCTGTGTGTAGAATTTATTATCTTTGTGGTAGAGCATTGCTAAGCTAGCAAGCAGCTCATATATGAAGAGATCACATTCCAGCCCCCAGTCCAGGTCTGACAGCTCTGAGCTAAGGAGAAGGGGGAGTAACTCTTTGTGTGCCTGCTTGTATAACTTCTTATCTCTTTAGTAGAAAATTGCTGCAGAGATCTTGTTTTTAAAGACTGAAAGAGTTACTAATGGCCCATACTCACGAGGGACTTTTGTCGCCTCAACACGCGGCGCGCGCGTGTTGCGGCGACAGGTCGCCCGTGAGTATGGGCCGTTGCACGCGCGCGCACCCCGAACTGTCGCCCGTCGCTCATGTCGCCATGCGATTGAAAGTTTCAATCGCATGGCGACAGTCGCCTCCGCCGCAACTGTCGCTAGTCCGCGTGAGTACGCGGACTAGCGACAGCAACCTCCATTAAAGTATATGGAGCTTCCGGCGGAGGGAGGAGGAACGTCGGCGACAGCTTCCGCCTCGCCGCTGGTCCCTCTTCCGCGTGTGTACGCAGAGGGACCTGGCGAGGAGCTGTCGCCGGCCTGTCGCCCACACGCTCACGTGTGCTGGCGACAGGCAACATTTGCAGCCCGTGAGTACGGGCCATAACTTACTTACTACAGGAACAGAGACAAGACATCTTTATGGGGCCCTTTTGACCTCCTGGGGCCCATAAGCAATTGATTAGTTTGCCTGGTTGAAGATCCAGCTCTGCCCGCAAGGGGCAGGTTAGGGGCTGATTGATGGGTGGCAGTGACAGGGGGTGATTGATGGGTGGCAGTGACAGGGGGTGATTGATAGGTGATTGACAGGTGATCAGTGGGTTATTACAGGGAATAACAGATGTAAATATTGCACTGGCGAATTGATAAGGGGGGGTCTGAGGGCAATCTGAGCGTGTGGGCGGGTGATTGGGTGCCCGCAAGGGGCAGATTAGGGTCTAATCTGATGGGTAACAGTGACAGGTGGTGATAGGGGGTGATTGATGGGTAATTAGTGGGTATTTAGAGGAGAGAAGAGATGTAAACACTGCACTTGGGAGGTGATCTGATGTCGGATCTGCGGGCGATCTATTGGTGTGGGTGGGTAATCAGATTGCCCGCAAGGGGCACGTTAGGGGCTGATTGATGGGTGGCAGTGACAGGGGGTGATTGATGGGTGGCAGTGACAGGGGTTGATTGATGGGTGATTGATAGGTGATTGACAGGTGATCAGTGGGTTATTACAGGGAATAACAGATGTAAATATTGCACTGGCGAATTGATAAGGGGGGGTCTGAGGGCAATCTGAGCGTGTGGGCGGGTGATTGGGTGCCCGCAAGGGGCAGATTAGGGTCTAATCTGATGGGTAACAGTGACAGGTGGTGATAGGGGGTGATTGATAAGTAATTAGTGGGTGTTTAGAGGAGAGAAGAGATGTAAACACTGCACTTGGGAGGTGATCTGATGTCGGATCTGCGGGCGATCTATTGGTGTGGGTGGGTGATCAGATTGCCCACAAGGGGCAGGTTAGGGGCTGATTGATGTGTGGCAGTGACAGGGGGTGATTGATGGGGGGCAGTGACAGGGGGTAATTGATGGGTGATTGATGGGTGATTGACAGGTGATCAGTGGGTTATTACAGGGAATAACAGATGTAAATATTGCACTGGCGAATTGATAAGGGGGGGTCTGAGGGCAATCTAAGCGTGTGGGCGGGTGATTGGGTGCCCGCAAGGGGCAGATTAGGGTCTAATCTGATGGGTAACAGTGACAGGTGGTGATAGGGGGTGATTGATGGGTAATTAGTGGGTTTTTAGAGGAGAGAAGAGATGTAAACACTGCACTTGGGAGGTGATCTGATGTCGGATCTGCGGGCGATCTATTGGTGTGGGTGGGTGATCAGATTGCCCGCAAGGGGCAGGTTAGGGGCTGATTGATGGGTGGCAGTGACAGGGGGTGATTGATGGGTGGCAGTGACAGGGGGTGATTGCTGGATGATTGACAGGTGATCAGTGGGTTATTACAGGGAATAACAGATGTAAATATTGCACTGGCGAATTGATAAGGGGGGGTCTGAGGGCAATCTGAGCGTGTGGGCGGGTGATTGGGTGCCCGCAAGGGGCAGATTAGGGTCTAATCTGATGGGTAACAGTGACAGGTGGTGATAGGGGGTGATTGATGGGTAATTAGTGGGTGTTTAGAGGAGAGAAGAGATGTAAACACTGCACTTGGGAGGTGATCTGATGTCGGATCTGCGGGCGATCTATTGGTGTGGGTGGGTGATCAGATTGCCCCCAAGGGGCAGGTTAGGGGCTGATTGATGGGTGGCAGTGACAGGGAGTGATTGACGGGTGATTGACAGGTGATCAGGGGGGATAGATGCATACAGTACACGGGGGGGGGGGGTCTGGGGAGAATCTGACGGGTGGGGGGTGATCAGGAGGGAGTAGGGGGCAGATTAGGGACTAAAAAAAAAATAGCGTTGACAGATAGTGACAGGGAGTGATTGATGGGTGATTAGGGGGGTGACTGGGTGCAAACAGTGGTCTAGGGGGTGGGCAGGGGGGGTCTGAGGGGTGCTGGGGGGGGAAATCAGTGTGCTTGGGTGCAGACTAGGGTGGCTGCAGCCGGCCCTGGTGGTCCCTCGGACACTGGGACCACCAGGGCAGGAGGCAGCCAGTATAATAGGCTTTGTATATATTACAAAGCCTATTATACCAAGTTCATGCGGCGATCCGGGTGCTAGTAACCCGCCGGCGCTTCCGAACGGCCGGCGGGTTACAGCGATTGGGGGGCGGAGCCAGTCCCCGGCGGCTGATCGCGTCACGAATGACGCGATCGCCGCATAGCAACACCCGCAGCCGCCCCCGCCGATGGGCGTATTGCGGTCGTTTGGGCCCGGACTTTGCCGCCGCCCATCGGCTGGGGGCGGTCGTGAAGTGGTTAAAATTGTTTCTTACACTGTAGGGTGAATATGCGTGCAGCAACAGTAAATCAATAAGCCATTAGGAAGAACAAAGATCATTATAGAGAAGTGATGGTCAATGAGATGCTAATACCATCTTCATTCAAGTTGGATGCAGCTAGGAATTGGGCCAATAAAATGCACTTCGTTCTGATTTTGAACGGTCCAGTTCCAAGCTGCATAGAAATAAATGTGCAAGCAAACCTGACTTATTATCATATCACTGATTATCTCTGCATTAAATATAGTTAATGAAATACTAAGTATTTGGTTTCCATGAAAAGGAAAGTCTGCTGAAAATCTAGTGTGTGTACAGTGGGCCCCGCCATCTCGGTCAGTGATCAACCTGACCTATTGATTCAGCCAATCACCAGCTGAGAGCATTGTCTTTTCCACTCAGCTTGCTGGCCGGGAAACTTCACTCTTGAGCTTCTTTATTGGCCCTCCTTCCCATCAATTACCTGCATAGCAACAGAAAACATTGCTAGTGATGTGTCTGTACAACCTTGGCCCTGCAATGTCGCCAAAGGGATTGGTTCCTGATCCCCATTTAGCAAATACCTTGCACTTGTGCTCGAGGCTTTACAGTTAGAAGAAAAAAAAAATCTGCTCTCTTTACTCATTCTCACCGACTGAATTAGTGATCCAAAGAAAGCACTTTGCTAGCTGCGTGTGCAATCCGATCACCGCCACTACCCGCCGATCCGTCGCGCCGCAGCCCCCCCCCCCCCAGACCACGTGCGCTGCCTGGCCAATCAGTGCCAGGCAGCGCTGAGGGGTGGATCGGAGTCCCCTTTGACGTCACAACGTTGAGGACGTCGGTGACGTCATCCCGCCTGCCGCCATGGCGACGGGAAGCCCTCCAGGAGATCCCGTTCAGGGGATCAGAGGGGCTGGGGGGGATGCCGCTGAGCAGCGGCTATCATGTAGGGAGACCTTGTCTCGCTACATGATATACTAAAGATTAAAAAAAAACAACCAGCTGTGCTGCCCCCTGGCGGATTTTAATAAACCGCCAGAAGGGTTAAAGAGGAACTCCAGTGAAATTGATGTAATAAAAAAAAGTGCTTCATTTTTACAATAATTATGTATGAGTTTCTTGTGGGTGGGGTTTCACCACAATATCAGCCATACAGCCATACAGAGCCCCCTGATTGTGAAAAGGAATAGATTTCTCATGTAAAAGGGGGTATCAGCTACTGATTGGGATGAAGTTCAATTCTTGGTCACGGTTTCTCTTTAAGTTCTGTATTCTTTGAATAACAAAATTGAGTTATGTTTAAAAGCTAAGAAAACACCTTTCTAGTTTTTGAATATTTTTATGATATAATTTTAAATACAGTTATACTAATAATTTAAAATGTGCAAGTGAATAAAAGAGGAGGACAACCAGATAAAGGAATTGAACTTTAGTAGGTGCCTTATTTGGGAAATACTGATCATACACATATTCTATGATGGTCATTACAGCAGCCATGGTTTCTTCACATGTTGGTTGGATTTGATCCTCTGGCAATACAAACTTGTAAGTTCCATTGTCTCTTAATTCTATTGTGTAAGAGAAATTGATTCCTAAGTTGTAAGCCCAGTCTTGAGAGGTTCCAGATGCTTCATCTGAAGACAAAGATCACATCATTTATAACATTACTGAACACAATTTAGCACTTAACAAAAGTCATGTCCTGATTTAGTAATGTAAGTAGCAAACTACTACCGTCGCGTCAATAGCAACCATGTCCTGATTTAGTAATGTAAGTAGCAAACTATGACAGTCAATAGCAACCAACCAGTAATCTTCTACTATTGTAACTAAGTTAGATATTACACTTGTTAATGCTGAGCACAAAAGATGAAATCCCAGGGAATGTTAAAAATGTCGACTGGTTAAAGGGGGATTTAGCAATCTGTCCACTAAATGAGCCTGGATGCAGATGCTCACATGCACACAGGAATCCTGCATCTGTATCCTTCTCCTTTAGGCTGCTTTCACAGTAAGACGTTACAGGCGCACGTTAGTGCAGCCTGTAATGCAGCCCAACTCACAGTAATGAAAAATCAATGGGCTGTTCACAGTGCCCACGTTGCGTTACATTGTAACGCTGCACGTTATTTATAGGTTAGGGTGACCATATTTTGATTTCCAAAAAAGAGGACGATCACAACAGCATGTGGGCGTGGTCATGGGTGGGGCCAAATATACAAGACCTTAGCAGTTTGCTGTCCAACTTCGCAGGCATGGAGGGCAGTTTTTTTTCCAGACCACATGGTGGAGGGCCGACCGACCACAAAATGCAATCAGATTCGCAGAAGATTTCCCCACAAAATGCAATGAGATTGGCAACAGATTTCCCCACAAATGGAATCCGACTGGCAGCATATTTCTCTACAAATGCAATGAGATTGGCAACAGATTTCCCCACGAATGCAATAAGATTGGCAGCAGATTTCCCCACAAATGCTATAAGATTGGCAGCAGATTTCCCCACAAATGCTATAAGATTGGCAGCAGATTTCCCCACAAATGCTATAAGATTGGCAGCAGATTTCCCCACAAATGCAATAAGATTGGCAGCAAATTTCCCCACAAATGCAATAAGATTGGCAGCAGATTTCCCCACAAATGCAATAAGATTGGCAGCAGATTTCCCCACTAATGCAATGAGAATTGCTCCCACAGGCCACACAGCACCAGCGTGACAGATCTTATCTGGGGTTTCTTCCTGCTCTTGGCAGCCTATGTGTCCCTCACCTCAGTCCTGCTCCCAGGAGTTATCCTGGGGTCCCCTCCATAGCAGCCGGGGACCTGGTGAGGTTGGCCAGTTCTGCAACTGCACACAGCCATGCCGCCTGCGCATAATGCTCCCGGCCACACCAGGTCGCCAAATGCTACGGAGGGGACCCCAGAATAACGTCTGGGAGTAGAGGGACACATAGGCTGCAAGGGGCAGGAGGAAGCCCCAGATAAGATCTGTTTGTTTTTTATAAAAAGCCTTGATGTTTCCTTTAAGTGCAATGTACCAGTGCTGCAACAAGCTGATTCATTCAGCTAATACCAGCAATGAAAGGGTTACAGGAGAATAATGTGGGCTGTGCTAGCAGGGCTTGCCTGTTCAATGCACAGAAGACAAATGGAGAGAAGAGGTGTCGGCTTACCAATTAGAGTGTCTGTGGTGTCTGCACGGCCAGTGTCCCTGTCCCATCGGAGCTTCAAGAGCCAGGATGCTGGGACTGAGCTGAGGGGGACACTTGGCACTCTAGGAGCACGCTGCAGACACGAGGCAGGACTGGACTCTTCGGGGAGTCTCTGCCATTTCAAATGAGGATAGATGCACCACGCTATCTCCGCATCTCCTCACTGGCTGGCTGTGTCTGACCCCGACCCGACCTCCTCTGTCCTCCATCCTTCTCCTCTGGGCCAGCGAATTCTCCAGTCCACCCCTGGGCGGAGCAGAGCAGTGCAGCAGGGATTGATTGCCAAAGAGCCGTTTGGGGAGCCGAACATGAGTCAGAAGAGTCGCTTGCAGAGACAGTGTCTCTGCAAGCGGCTCTTCTGACTCGTGTTCGGCTCTCTGTCTCTGCAAGCGGCTCTTCTGACTCCAGTTCGGCTCTCTTTCTCTGCAAGCGGCTCTTCTGCCGCTGGTGTTCAGCTCCTGTTCGGCTCTCTCACCGGACAATTCAAAATCCCGGCAGGACGACCCGGACAGGTCTGAAAAAGTGGACCTGTCCGGGCAAAAGAGGACGCCTGGTCAGCCTATTATAGGTGCAGCATGCTGTGCGTTCTACGTGGCATTAGCTGCGTTAGACTGTTTGCACATGCTCAGTATTGTGTTTTGTTTTTTTTTGAGGAGGAGGGGAGAGTCCGCTATTGTTAGTCACATGGCTAATTAATATTCACTGCACTGCCGTGTAGTGATGGAAAGTTCGGCTCGATTCATTGAATCGATTCATTGAAAAGAGCCGGACTTCCTATCTCTACTGTTCAGAATCGATTCATTGAAAAGAGCTGGACTTCCCATCACTAGGTTCAGTCCTGCTGCTCTGAATCGATTCTGAACAGTAGAGATAGGAAGTCCGGCTCTTTTCAATGAATCGATTAGCTGGCGGGACCACGTGATGCGGAGTGTTTCGATCACGTGGTCCCGGCAAGGTATGAGACAAAAAAGGCGCACCAACAGCCGCACAACTCAGCTCACTCTGGTGTCCACCTCCAACACCACCAGGCGTTGCGTTAGGGGCAAGTTATCCGACCATAACGTCCCCTAAAACGCAATGTCCTGGTGGGAAAGAGGCCTTACAGTCCATGTCTAGTCAAAATGATTGTATTAGTTTTCAATAGCATGAACAAAGTTAGATCCCTCTTTTGGAAGTTTCATTACCGTCTGTGTTCACTATAGGGAGAATTTTCCACACTTCCAATGTATAGAGGAAACACGTCTAATCAACGGGGGCATAGAAACCAATAAAAACTGATTTTTACTGCTGTTCTGCTTTTTTGTCTGCACGCATTATAATGTGTGTGAATTATTTATGGACAATGCGCTTGTTATAACATACAAGTTAATTCAAAGCCTGCATGCACTGAGTTAGAATAACTGGGTTATTTACACATGCCCGATATGTTGGCAGTGAGCTCACATGGAAAATTAACCGTATTCTGCAATACAACAGATATGGTGCCAGATCGCAAACTCCGGGCAGTGCACAACTTTTCTGGACACGGACAGAAGTCGGCCATGTTATAATAGCATTGTTATTATGACATTTACAATTAAACTGACGTCTAATTCCTTCCTCTGTAGGTGTCCTGCTCAGAAGTGTGAAGTGAGGCTAAATGCCACTGGAACAGGGAGCAAGGTGAATAGTTCCCAATAGCGATATTGTCGAGTCATTATCCTCTCTGTCTATTGTTTTTAGTTATCTGCTGGTAACACCCAAGCTAAAGAATGCAATTTCTTGCTGAAACAACACTTACACTTTTTTTTTTTTTTTGCAACTTTCCTTCAACTCAATAGGCTGCCAGCAAAGCAAGCTTTGCACAGTGTAATTTTTCATACTGTATGTACACTGCTAGACCTCAAGGTGCACAGAAAATAGTCCTATGCACCATCTTGTGGTTAGATTGCTAATTGCAGAAGAAATAGTACAAAAAACAGTGGTGGCCAGTACCTACAGACTTCAGCCCTTTTTAATGTGGTAAAATATACTGCATATATGTGGTATCTTGCACTGTCCATATTTGTATGTTTATTTACCGTACTTGATTCTTCTTGCAAGTATTTAACTTACTGACTTTCATACTCTGTTATCTTCTAGCCTTCTTCCCAGTTAACATTCCAGTGCCCATTTTATGTTTTGTTTAGATTTACTAAAACATTAGCTAGTCTTATTATATTTGAATACATATGATTTTCTTATTGAAAGAAGTGTAGCTAGGAAAAGGTGTAGCATTCCAAAGCACCGTGTCACAAGTCATCAAAATGAGTAAATCTTGGTGCTGGCAGTGTTTTAACACTATGGGCTTGATTCACAAAGCGGTGCTAACTGTTAGCACGCCTGTGAAAACCCACTTAGCATGACTAAACGAGCTTTCTGCGCGTAAAACTTTACGCGCGCAGGGCGCTCCGCGCGAAGTGCCCATTAAAGCCTATGGGACTTAGCACGCGCATAAGACTTTGCGCGCGCAAAACTTTGCGTGCGGTACTTAGCGCGCGAACTGATTGAGAAAACCGGTGCTAACCTACTTAGCACCCTGGTTAGTGCGCCTAAAGACTTTAGACGTGCTAAGTAGGTTAGCACCGCTTTGTGAATCAAGCCCCTTGTCTGCTATTGATTAGATGCGATCATTGATAAGCATTGCAGGCAGCCATCTTGTTATGGTTATCATAGGGTTAAATTAAGCTTATTGGCAGCATTACCTGCCACAAGCTTGTTTCAGAAATAATATGCTGCCTCTGTCCACTGGAGACTTGCCCAGATAACCCTTATCAACTGCTGCTAAGTTCTGCTCTGCAAATGCTCCTGTTGCCCCTTGCCTCTTTTTTACTCCTGGCCAGTGCAGTGATTTGGATGGCCAGAGCAAGGGGAGATGACTGAACATTATTATTTCAAGATATTAAATACAAATGTTGATAAAACAATCTCTTCCCAGTGTGGTAAGCCTGCTTTAGGTGGTCAGTCAAGATAAAAAGTCATCTGTCAATCAATAACAAACAACTAGCTGGAGGTATACCTTTTTTTATAGCATTACAGTGTCACAGGTGACAGTTCATCAATGGCAATTTCTTTAGAGAAATAACCATAGAATGGTATATTGCACGAGAGCATGTCAAAGAAAATCTTGAATTTGTAGCCACTCCTCTTGGGTATAAAGTGTACAGGTTTGACAGAGTGTCTCACCTGCATATTTTTAGTCATATACTCAATACTGCACATGAAGGATAGAAAATGTAGCCATTTATTTAGGAAACTATTCTTTACAGTAAAAGTAATTAAAATGTAGAATGTATTGCCACAGAAAGTAGTTATGGACAGTTCAATATCTCTATTTAAGGAGGGCTTAGATGCTTTCATTGCATTGAAAGACATTCATGGCTATAATTACTAGGACATTAAGAATTTTATCTGATTGCCATTTGGAGTCGGTAAGGTTTTTATTTTTATTTTGTTTTATCTTTTGGGGCTAATTGGACCATGCCTGGTAAGGTTTTTTTTTCCTTCCTCTGGATCAACTGGGATATGTGACAGTGCAGGCGAATCTTGTACTTTATTTTCTGGTTGAACTCTATGGATAAATGTCTTCATTCAACCCAAATAACTATATCAAACGCCGGGTGACTGGCAAGCAACCAATAGGACACTTTACACCACCTAGAGCAGCCTTTCTCAACGCAGTAACCCTGCAAATACATTTTGGATCTCCAGGAACCCCTGCAAACAATTTTTTTTCTTATAGAACCCCTGCATTTATTTAGGAATGGTCTTTATAAGTAGGTGAGGCTGTTTATGTCACTGCCCCCTATTACCCTGCCACTCTTCTTATCCTAGTGCTTTTTATTAATGTGCTCATTATTCTGACCCCCAATTCCGTGCTTCTTTTTACAGTACCCACTATTATAGTGTGCTCTATTTTACATCCCCTACGATGGGGGAAAATGCCAAGGAACCTCTGCTGAGTACTCAAGGAACCTTGGTTGAGAAAGCCTGACCTAGAGGCATAAAGCCCCTGATTAGCAAGCTGTCTTTGGAGACATGTGGAGGCTCAGGCAGATTACAGACAGAATTGGTTGATGAGCAGACTGACATGAAGATGGCAGCATACAGGACTGGTTGATGAATATGGTGAGGTTGATACAAGTGGATGACAGGATTGGTAAGAGTACAGGTTTAGATTCAAGGGGAACTGAAGTAAGTGTATATGGAGGCTGCCATATTTATTTCCTTTTAATCGATACCAGTTACCTGGCGGCCCTGCTAGTCTATTTCTCTGCAGTAGTATCTGAATAACACCATAAACAAGCATGCAGCTAGTCTTGTCAGATCTGACTTTAAAGTCTGAAACTCCTGATCTGCTGCATGCTTGTTCAGGGGCTATGGCTAATAGTATTAGAGGCAGAGGATCAGCAGGACTGCCAGGCAACTGGTATTGATTAAAAGGAAATAAATATGGCAGCCTCCGTATACCTCTTACTTCAGTTCCCCTTTAAAGCAGCCAGCAGATAGGTTAAATTCAGGATGAGCAAAGGTCAGCAACAGGAGAGGCAGAATTGTCAGACAAGCTTGGTTGTTAACAGGTACTGTAGGTAGCAACACAATCTTAGGAAACTGTAACAGAGTGAGAACTATCACTAAGGACTTTCTGTCTCAAGAGGATCTAAATACTTCTTAACCAGTTTGGACACACCAAAAGTAAGAGGACACATGTCTGCGCAGATTGTTAAAAACCCATTAACAGGTGGAATTATACATGCAACATAATATGTGCCTAAGTCCATTTCTGCACACAAAAGAAAAGACTGTGTGCATGTGCAGTAACTTATCCATGCACGGGATCTCAATAACCTAGTCTGCATTTAGGGTAATAATGGCAACTGTGTATTTGATATAGAGGTTCATACTTTTTCAATGTTCTTTGCTTTGTCCTTTTTCTTTTTCTTTTTTTTTTGCACAATATAGGATTTGAAGATGATTAGGCCTACAGTCAGCTGTTGGATTTGTTACCTCCTTATAGATACATAATTGATACACATTTTTTCTGTACTCATTTTTATGCACTATTTTGTTATAAAATAAACAATAAAAGAAGTTTGTCTACGCACTTGTGCAGAATATCCTCTGCAAAGAAGCCTGCCCTTTGGAGGGAACGTTATCAGAACTGTTTGATAAATATATATTGTATATATATATATATATATATGTATATATATATATATATATATCTCACCATGGGCTACATTGAACAACAACTAATAGAAACTGAACATCCATTTACCAACAACATTATACTATACAAACGTTACATCGATGACCTGTTTTTCATTTGGAAAGGTGACATCACACTCATCCCCGCATTCATACAATTTCTAAACACAAACAAAGCCGGCCTTCAATTCACCTCACAACATCACCCTGTATCCATCGACTTCCTGGACCTAACGATTTTCACCGAACACAGTAAAATCAAAACCAAGACCTTCTTCAAATCCGTAGACTCCAACAACTACATCCATTTCAATAGCTTTCATCACCGACCTTGGACCCAAAATACACCCTACAGCCAGTTCAGACGCATATACAGAAACTGTACCGATAACCATGATTATATTACACAATCCAAAACACTCACCAAGAAATTTACTGCCCGAAAATACCCGAAAAAACTCATCCGCGATGCATGCCATAAAGCTAAACAACCCTCCATTTCATACCCAATCCTAATACTGATGCAAACCCACCCCCCAGATTCATCACACAATTTAGCAAAGAACACCAGGGCATCAGATCAATACTCAACAAAAGATGGGAAATTTTACTCCAGGACCCATACCTCAGACCCATTGTACCCAATAAGCCACTCATCACTTATACAGGATCTTCTCAAAAAATTAGCATATTGTGATAAAGTTCATTTTTTTCTCTATTGTACTGATAAATATTAGACTTTCATATATATTTAGATTCAAATACACACAACTGAAGTAGTTCAAGCCTTTTATTGTTTTAATATTGATGATTTTGGCATACAGTTCATGAAAACCAAAATTTCCTATCTCAAAAAATTAGCATTTTTTATCCGACCAATAAAAGAAAAGTGTTTTTAAAACAAAAAAAAGTCAACCTTCAAATAAATATGTTCAGTTATGCACTCAATACTTGGTCGGGAATCCTTTTGCAGAAATGACTGCTTCAATGCGGTGTGGCATGGAGGCAATCAGCTTGTGGCACTGCTCGGGTGTTATGGAGGCCCAGGATGCTTCGATAGCGGCCTTAAGCTCATCCAGAGTGTTGAGTCTTGTGTCTATCAACTTTCTCTTCACAATATCCCACAGATTCTCTATGGGGTTTAGGTCAGGAGAGTTAGCAGGCCAATTGAGCACAGTAATACCATGGTCAGTAAACCATTTACCAGTGGTTTTGGCACTGTGAGCAGGTGCCAGGTCATGCTGAAAAATGAAATCTTCATCTCCATAAAGCTTTTCATCAGATGGAAGCATGAACCCACTTTTGAACCAGAAACAGCGGCAGAAGTGCCTGACCTGGGCTACAGAGAAGCAGCACTGGACTGTTGCTCAGTGGTTCAAAGTACTTTTTTTGGATGAAAGCAACTGTTACATGTCATTTGGAAATCAAGGTGCCAGAGTCTGGAGGAAGACTGGGGAGAGGGAAATGCCAAAATGCCTGAAGTCCAGTGTAAAGTACCCACAGTCAGTGATGGTCTGGGGTGCCATGTCAGCTGCTGGTGTTGGTCCACTGTGTTTTATCAAGGGCAGGGTCAATGCAGCTAGCTATCAGGAGATTTTGGAGCACTTCATGCTTCCATCTGCTGAAAAGCTTTGTGGAGATGAAGATTTTATTTTCCAGCACGACCTGGCACCTGCTCACAAGTATTGAGTGCATAACTGAACATAATTATTTAAAGGTTGACTTTTTTGTTTTAAAAACACTTTCCTTTTATTGGTCGGATGAAATATGCTAATTTTTTGAGATAGGAAATTTGGGTTTTCATGAGCTGTATGCCAAAATCATCAATATTAAAACAATAAAAGGCTTGAAGTACTTCAGTTGTGTGTATTTGAATCTAAAATATATAAAAGTCTAATGTGTATCAGTACATTACAGAAAAAAATGAACTTTATCACAATATGCTATTTTTTTGAGAAGATCCTGTAGAAGAGCACCCAACCTCCGTAACTTACTAGCCCCCAGCAGACTCCGCTGCCACAAAACTGAAAGTACACCTAACCAAGCCCCCTCCACACCAGGATCCTGGTCCTGCAACCACCTCCGTTGTCTAGCATGCACCTTTGTCTCCAATACCTCCTCATTTAAATCATTTGTCACCAATACCCATTACTCCATAAAGAAACACATCTCCTGCCAGTCCAAATTCGTTATTTACGTGATTACTTGTGCCTGTCATCTCCAGTATGTTGGCAGAACAACTCAAGAAGCCCGGAGCCGAATTGGCCAACATAGAAGGGACATTCTTAATAAATTTCCCATGCACAGTGTTTCACGCCACTTTCACCTCATGCACCCGAGCAAACCCGACACTTTTTCCATCACCTTAATAGACACCATTAACGAATCAGAACCAGCGTAGAGATGGGCCGAACCTCCGATTTTAGGTTCGCGAACCGGGTTCGCGAACTTTCGCGTAACGTTCGGTTCGCGTTAAAGTTCGCGAACCGCAATAGACTTCAATGGGGATGCGAACTTTGAAAAAAAAAATAATTATGCTGGCCACAAAACTGATGGAAAAGATGTTTCAAGGGGTCTAACACCTGGAGGGGGGCATGGCGGAGTGGGATACATGCCAAAAGTCCCGGGGAAAAATCTGGATTTGACGCAAAGCAGCGTTTTAAGGGCAGAAATCACATTGAATGCTAAATGACAGGCCTAAAGTGCTTTAAAACATCTTGCATGTGTATACATCAATCAGGTAGTGTAATTAAGGTACTGCTTCACACTGACACACCAAACTCACCGTGTAACGCACCGCAAACAGCTGTTTGTGTAGTGATGGCCGTGCTGGACTGGTGCGCACCATGGCGAGAGTGCAGGTTTTGGTGGCTTTACAGCCCATATGGTCGCCTGGCTGATGTAGCTGAATGACAGAACAGTGACTGTCCAGCTGATCAAATTTGGTCTGACCACAATGAAGCAACGACCTTATTATCTTTTGTGTGCCCCCCGAGACACTCATCTAGGCGCCGGTCATTGCTTCATTGTGATACGCAAGCCCCTTCACCACGGCAAGGTAATGATCACGAAGGGGAATGGGCGCATGTACATGCCTTTTCTTTTGTTGTTGCAGCTGCCCGCAGTGCAGCCAGAAAAATTAGGCAGTCATGTACACGCACCAGAAAAATTATTACAGCGGCCGCTGCTAGCAGCGGCCTAAAAAATTCAGCAATCCGCCTGGAGTCCCGGACCCTGTTGGTGGTGGCGGAGAAGGTAGTCAAGCAGCCTGCAGGCAGACATGCTGTGTGGAGGGACTGGGAGCGACTTAGTCTTCTTGGGGCAGCCCAGGCAGCCAGTCACACGGCGTGCAGGCAGAGATGCTGTGTGTGCGGGGACTGACTTAGTCTTGGGGCGGGCAGCAGCCCTCCGGGATCCATGCCTCATTCATTTTGATAAAAGTGAGGTACTTAACACTTTTGTGATTTAGGCGACTTCTCTTCTCTGTGACAATGCCTCCAGCTGCGCTGAAGGTCCTTTCTGACAGGACGCTTGCGGCAGGGCAGGAGAGAAGTTGGATGGCAAATTGGGATAGCTCTGGCCACAGGTCAAGCCTGCGCACCCAGTAGTTCAAGGGTTCCTCATCGCTGTTCACAGCAGTGTCTACATCCACACTTAAGGCCAGGTAGTCGGCTACCTGCCGTTCCAGGCGTTGGTGGAGGGTGGATCCGGAAAGGCTACGGCGAGGCGTTGGACTAAAGAACGTCCGCATGTCCGACATCACCATGAGATCGCTGGAGCGTCCTGTCTTTGACTGCGTAGACACGGGAGGAGGATTAGTGGCAGTGGTACCTTGCTGGCGTTGTGCTGTCACATCACCCTTAAAGGCATTGTAAAGCATAGTTGACAGCTGGTTCTGCATGTGCTGCATCCTTTCCACCTTCCGGTGAGTTGGTAACAGGTCCGCCACTTTGTGCCTGTACCAAGGGTCTAGTAGTGTGGCCACCCAGTACAGCTCATTCCCCTTGAGGTTTTTTATACGGGGGTCCCTCAACAGGCAGGACAGCATAAAAGACGACATCTGCACAAAGTCGGATCCAGTACCCTCCATCTCCTCTTGCTCTTCCTCAGTGACGTCACGTAAGTCAACCTCCTCCCCCCAGCCGCGAACAATACCACGGGAAGGTTGAGCAGCACAAGCCCCCTGCGACGCCTGCTGCGGGTGTTCTCCTGCCGCCGTCCCCTCCTCCTCCTCCTCCCCCAAAGAAACACCTTGCTCATCATCCTCTGAGTCTGACTCGTTTTCTGCACACGACTTCTCTTCTTCCTCCTCCTCCCCCCTCTGTGCTGCCGCAGGTGTTGAGGAAACAGCTGGGTCTGATGAAAATTGGTCCCATGCCTGTTCCTGCCGTAACGGTTCCTGGTCACGCTCATTCACAGCTTCATCCGCCACTCTACGCACAGCACGCTCCAAGAAGTAAGCGTAGGGAATTAAGTCGCTGATGGTGCCCTCACTGCGGCTCACCAGGTTGGTCACCTCCTCAAACGGCCGCATGAGCCTGCATGCATTTTTCATCAGTGTCCAGTTGTCGGGCCAGAACATCCCCATCTTCCCAGACTGTTTCATTCTACTGTAGTTGTAGAGGTAGTGGGTGACGGCTTTCTTCTGTTCTAGCAGGCGGGAGAACATGAGCAGGGTCGAATTCCAACGAGTCGGGCTATCGCAAATGAGGCGTCTCACCGGCATGTTGTTTTTCCGCTGAATTTCTGCAAATTGTGCTATGGCTGTGTAAGACCGCCTCAAATGCCCACAGAACTTCCTGGCCTGCTTCAGGACATCCGCTAAGCCAGGGTACTTTGCCACAAATCTTTGAACAACTAGATTCATGACATGTGCCATGCAGGGTATGTGTGTCAGCTTCCCCATATGCAAAGCGGCAAGCAGATTGCTGCCGTTGTCGCACACCACGTTGCCTATCTCCAGGTGGTGTGGGGTCCGCCACTCATCCATCTGTTTCTTAAGAGCAGCCAGGAGAGCTGCTCCAGTGTGACTCTCCGCTTTGAGACAAGACATGTCTAAGATGGCGTGACAGCGTCGTACCTGGCATGCAGCATAGGCCCTGCGGAGCTGGGGCTGTGTAGCTGGAGAGGAGAACTGCCACTCAGCCAAGGAGGAGGAGGACAGCGAAGAGCATGTAGCAGGAGGAGAGGAGGTGGCAGGAGGCCTGCCTGCAAGCCGTGGAGGTGTCACAATTTGGTCCGCTGCGCCCTGCTTGCCATCGTTCACCACCAGGTTCACCCAATGGGCTGTGTACGTAATGTAGCGGCCCTGCCCGTGCTTGGCAGACCAGGCATCAGTGGTCAGGTGTACCCTTGACCCAACGCTCTTCGCAAGAGATGACACCACTTGCCTCTCAACTTCACGGTGCAGTTGGGGTATGGCCTTTCTAGAAAAATAAGTGCGGCCTGGCATCTTCCACTGCGGTGTTCCGATGGCCACAAATTTACGGAAGGCCTCAGAGTCCACCAGCTGGTATGGTAACAGCTGCTGAGCTAACAGTTGCACCACGCCAGCTGTCAGACGCCGGGCAAGGGGGTGACTGGCCGAAATTGGGTTCTTTCGCTCAAACATTTCCTTCACGGACACCTGACTGCTGCTGTGGGCAGAGGAGCAGGAACCGCTCAAGGGCAGAGGCGGAGTGGAGGAGGGTGCCTGTGAAGGTGCAAGGGAGAAAGCGGCAGAAGCAGATGATGCACCTGAAGGAGGAAGAGGAGAAGGAGGGTGACTTTTCTTTTGTGTGCTGCTGCTGCTTTTGCTCAGGTGGCCATCCCATTGCTGTTTGTGCCTTTTCTCCAGGTGCCTTCGTAAGGCACTTGTCCCTACGTGAGTGTTGGCCTTTCCACGGCTCAATTTTTGTTGGCAGAGCGAACAGATGGCTTTGGTCCGATCTGAGGCACACACATTAAAAAATTTCCACACCGCTGAGCCACCCTGGGATGTGGGCACTATGGGGACCTCAGCAGCTGATGCTGAAGGGCAAGTTGGCTGGCTGTACATAGGTGGCGATACATGGTGCCGGACTCTGCCACCAGCTGTTTCTGACGAAGAGCTGCCCCAGCTTCTTTCAGCAACTTCTCTCCTCCTACTACTCTCTGACTCCCCCTCTGAACTGTCCCCCTCTTCATCTCCTCTATTGGGAACATACAGAGGATCCCTATCATCGTCAGCATTGTAATCATCCTGCCCAGCTTTGCTTGCCTCAGAAAAATCCAAACATGCACCATCAGTAGGTCCTTCATCCTCCTTACACGTTACATCCATAGTGTTGCCGCGTAACGCAGACATATGAGCTGGTGAAAAATCATCTGGCTGTAACAACAATGGCTGTGCATCAGTGATTTCACCACTAAATAATTCTTGCGAAGTGTCAAATGCAGCGGAAGTGGTGCTAGTACTAGCGCTGGTGGCTGAGCAAGATGAGGTGTTCTGTGTCGCTAAATACTCAACCACGTCCTGACAATCTTGGGAGGTGATGGGACGTGCCTTCTTCCGAGCACTGTACTCTGGGCCAGGTCCACACGAAATTACATTTACACGACCTCGCGCAGACCTGCCGGGTGGCCTTCCTCTGGCTCTGGCACTACCTCTTCCTCTACCTGTTTTGTCCATATCGGGTATGCACGGAGTGGTATATCACACTGCGTGCACTCACGTAGGTAGGTGGGTTCACTTAACTGCACAGGTATGCGCACTGATGCGGTGGGTTCACTGAACACAACAGGTATGCAGTGGCGGGTTCACTGAACACAACAGGTATACAGTGGCGGGTTCACTGAACACAACAGGTATGCAGTGGCGGGTTCACTGAACAGGTATACAGTGGCGGGTTCACTGAACAGAACAGGTATACAGTGGCGGGTTCACAGAACAGGTATGCAGTGGCAGGTTCACTGAACACAACAGGTATGCAGTGGTGGGTTCACTGAACACAACAGGTATGCAGTGGCGGGTTCACTGAACAGGTATACAGTGGCGTGTTCACTGAACAGAACAGGTATACAGTGGCGGGTTCACAGAACAGGTATGCAGTGGCAGGTTCACTGAACACAACAGGTATACAGTGGCGGGTTCACTGAACACAACAGGTATGCAGTGGCGGGTTCACTGAACAAGTATACAGTGGCGGGTTCACTGAACAGAACAGGTATACAGTGGCGGGTTCACAGAACAGGTATGCAGTGGCAGGTTCACTGAACACAACAGGTATGCAGTGGTGGGTTCACTGAACAGGTATACAGTGGCGGGTCCACTGAACAGAACAGGTATGCAGTGGCGGGTTCACTGAACACAACAGGTATGCAGTGGCGGGTTCACTGAACAGGTATGCAGTAGCGGGTTCACTGAACAGTACAGGTATACAGTGGCGGGTTCACTGAACACAACAGTTATGCAGTGGCGGGTTCACTGAACAGGTATACAGTGGCGGGTTCACTGAACAGAACAGGTATACAGTGGCGGGTTCAATGAACAGGTATGCAGTGGCAGGTTCACTGAACACAACAGGTATGCAGTGGTGGGTTCACTGAACAGGTATACAGTGGCGGGTCCACTGAACAGAACAGGTATGCAGTGGCGGGTTCACTGAACACAACAGGTATGCAGTGGCGGGTTCACTGAACAGGTATGCAGTAGCGGGTTCACTGAACAGTACAGGTATACAGTGGCGGGTTCACTGAACACAACAGGTATGCAGTGGCAGGTTCACTGAACAGGTATACAGTGGCGGGTTCACTGAACAGAACAGGTATACAGTGGCGGGTTCACAGAACAGGTATGCAGTGGCAGGTTCACTGAACACAACAGGTATGCAGTGGTGGGTTCACTGAACAGGTATACAGTGGCGGGTCCACTGAACAGAACAGGTATGCAGTGGCGGGTTCACTGAACACAACAGGTATGCAGTGGTGGGTTCACTGAACAGGTATGCAGTGGTGGGTTCACTGAACACAACAGGTATGCAGTGGCGGGTTCACTGAACAGTACAGGTATACAGTGGCAGGTTCACTGAACAGAACAGGTATGCAGTGGCGGGTTCACTGAACAGTACAGGTATACAGTGGCAGGTTCACTGAACACAACAGGTATGCAGTGGAGGGTTCACTGAACACAACAGGTATGCAGTGGCAGGTTCACTGAACAGGTATACAGTGGCGGGTTCACTGAACAGAACAGGTATACAGTGGCGGGTTCACAGAACAGGTATGCAGTGGCAGGTTCACTGAACACAACAGGTATGCAGTGGTGGGTTCACTGAACAGGTATACAGTGGCGTCCCAACGGAACAGAACAGGTATGCAGTGGCGGGTTCACTGAACACAACAGGTATGCAGTGGCGGGTTCACTGAACAGGTATACAGTGGCGGGTTCACTGAACAGAACAGGTATACAGTGGCGGGTTCACAGAACAGGTATGCAGTGGCAGGTTCACTGAACACAACAGGTATGCAGTGGCGGGTTTACTAAACAGGTATACAGTGGCGGGTCCACTGAACAGAACAGGTATGCAGTGGCGGGTTCACTGAACACAACAGGTATGCAGTGGTGGGTTCACTGAACAGGTATGCAGTGGTGGGTTCACAGAACAGGTATGCAGTGGTGGGTTCACAGAACAGGTATGCAGTGGTGGGTTCACAGCACAGGTATGCAGTGGTGGGTTCACAGAACAGGTATGCAGTGGTGGGTTCACAGCACAGGTATGCAGTGGCAGGTTCACTGAACAGGTATGCAGTGATGGGTTCACAGCACAGGTATGCAGTGGCAGGTTCACTGAACAGGTATGCAGTGATGGGTTCACAGCACAGGTATGCAGTGGTGGGTTCACAGAACAGGTATGCAGTGGTGGGTTCACAGCACAGGTATGCAGTGGCAGGTTCACTGAACAGGTATGCAGTGGTGGGTTCACAGAACAGGTATGCAGTGGTGGGTTCACAGCACAGGTATGCAGTGGCAGGTTCACTGAACAGGTATGCAGTGATGGGTTCACAGCACAGGTATGCAGTGGCAGGTTCACTGAACAGGTATGCAGTGATGGGTTCACAGCACAGGTATGCAGTGGTGGGTTCACAGAACAGGTATGCAGTGGTGCGTTCACAGCACAGGTATGCAGTGGCAGGTTCACTGAACAGGTATGCAGTGATGGGTTCACAGAACAGGTATGCAGTGGCAGGTTCACTGAACAGGTATGCAGTGGTGGGTTCACAGTACAGGTATGCAGTGGTGGGTTCACAGAACAGGTATGCAGCCAGCCAGGAACAAGTTAAGCCTAACTAATCTTTCCCTGAGAGACAGTCTGCAGCAGCTCGCCCTACTCTCACTAACGCAGGCAGCACACGAGTGACCGTAATGGCCGCCGCTGCCTGCCTTATATAAGGGGGGGTGGGGCTCCAGGGGCTAGTGTAGCCTAATTGGCTACACTGGGTGTGCTGACTGTGATGTAGAGGGTCAAAGTTGACCCTCAAGGTGCATTATGGGGCGAACTGAACTTCCGCAAAGGTTCGCCAGCGGGACGCGAACGCGAACCACCGAAGTTCGCGTGGAACCGTTCGCCAGCGAACCGTTCGGCCCATCTCTAAACCAGCGGCATTTGAGAAACTCAAAAAACTAGAAATGTACTGGATCCAGACTGTTAGGACACTCGCTCCAGAAGGATTAAACGAGGTCCTAGAAAAAATCTAATCCATTCACACTTCTATCTAGTCCTCTCTTTTAATTTTTTTTTTAATTTCTGATGTTATGATTTTACAGTTTTATATTTTTACTGTAAATTATGAACAATCAATACATTGCCACAAAACTGTAAAAACCTATGGATGGATAGACAACAATATGGTTATTTATATCATGATGCTACAACATCAAGTGACACAGATGTGACAATTTTCCTAGTGTTTTATATCATGCTTTCCTTAGATGTTTTTATATATTTTTATAGTATGCGTTATTAATATTCTTTGATTATCTTATTATTCTACATGTATCACATCATTTTAACCTGTCTTGCAGGTACTTATTTTATCTGTTCAGGTAATATGTAATTGTTACGCTCTACTATGCATTTTTTCATACAATCACCTATATACATATATCACAATCCACCACTAGATGGCACTGCATCACTAAAATGAACTTGGCCTTACTCTTGACCTATTCAAAATGGCACCAGCAACTGCTAGTTGCATCTGCACATTTACCAAGCACTGTGATTGGTCAATCAACCCCCAAAGTAGTATAAATGAGCACTCCTGGAAGTGAGCCCTCACAGAGGTGCCTGGCTCTTCTACTGACCACATATGGTAAGTCCCAGCTGTCTTTCCTTATGATACCTTCATTTTTTTCCAGTGCTTGTGAATTTTTGCATTGAGAATTCGGTTTTTGTTTTGAGGTTTATCTTTGATTTTTACATTCTTTGCTTTTAGCGCAAAAATACACAAGATCAATATTTTATTGCGAAAACGTATAGAACTATATTTTAGCGCAAAACGTCTAAAACAATTTTTATTCTAGCCCAAAAGATCGGTGTTTTTTTCGTGGATACGTGCAATGTACGCAAAAACCGCTCAAGTTAACGGGAATTTTTTCCCAAAATTGTTTACTTGAAATTTGAATTAAACATTATTATTGCAAGATTTTATGTGAAAAGAATATTAACAGTTTTGCTCATCACTGCTCACAATTACCTTTTCCACTGTCTTTATCCCAATCACCCCCACTTTTTAATACCTATTTCACCTCTGATGTTTGATATTTATTTATAGTTTTTATATATATTTTATTTTTATACAATTTAATGACTGTATGACTACACATGGGTTATGAGCCAATTATCTCTGTTTACAGCTATTGCTCCGTTGTTATTGCCTGATGAAGCGGGATCAAACCTGCGAAACGCGTTGCATATTTGGAGTTCATAAATAAAATATATTGACTGTCTTTACTACAGTCGTTGTGTGTCTACTTGGAGGAGGTAAGTCCACCACTGCCTCCTCTATTTACCAAGAATTTGGTTTTTAAGCTCATTTAGCTTCCTTTTATCCTTTTGGCGCCTCTGTTCTCCTGCATAATATTGAGTCCACCCTGGGTGGAGGTTTGGAAGAACAAAGAAAAATTGAGAGCCCGATATGGTGTAGTATTGTTAAGTTGGTTGTGGTTAAAAGCAAAATATTTAGATATACTCACAAACATGGGTTACCCATAGGCAACCACTTCAAGTGCAGGTGGGGAGTATTAGAACCTGATAAGATGTCGCTCTCTGTAGATACTCCAGACTGCTTCTCTGACTGGGGCAATCCCTCCTGCTACTGCTCTGCTCCGCCCCATACACTACTACAAGCTGCAAGAGGAGGACTACATCTCCCAGCATGCCTCAGCGCCCCTTATTACAGAGCAAAGCAGAGCTCTATGGGGCGGCTGAGGCATCGGCTCTTTTAAAACTGAGAACCGGCTCTTGTCGTTCACAGCAAACAGCTGGCTCGTTCGCGAACGACCCATCACTATTTTCTCCAGTGTGCTGCTTAGGGAAGGCACATCATAATACATGCCACTCTATCCTGAAGGCTACAAGTGCGTAGCACCAGTGGCGTAGCTAAGGAGCTGTGGGCCCCGATGCAAGTTTTACATGGGGCCCCCAAGCACTCTATACATAGCAATTGATACGGTGCACCAAAATTTGCCAATGGCAACTACAGTGTCAGAGGTGCAAGAAGGGGATGGGGAACAGTTTATTAATGATTACCACTATTCAAAGTATCGATAGAAGTGATTATTATGAGCACAGGACCAATAGAGAGCTAATACTGTAGTTGAGGGATGGCCCTTTGGGGCCCCTCTGGCCCAAGGGCCCCGATGCGGTCGCTACCTCTGCACCCCCTATTGCTACGCCCCTGCGTACCACTGCAATACTTATACCAGCGGTGACAAGGACAGTCCATAGATGAGCGGAGCCCCAGCGGTGGTGAGAGCCCACTTGGGCAATGTGTGACATCTGCAAAGCTATTTGAATGGCGAAGCTGCACATGTTCTGCTGTACCCTATTGCTAGTTACTTGGAACTGTCATTGTGTATTATATGCAATTAGCGCTACGCATTGTGCATATCTTTGGTGGCTATAGCAGTGTAATGCCCGCACCAGGCTTTAAACTTGACTTTGTATAGTCACATATCTGGATGGATAGTATTTAAAGGGAATCAGAGATGCTGGAATCCTAAAAAGAAAAAAAGATTGTATACGTACCTGGGGCTTCTTCCAGCCCCATAAGCCTGCATCGCTCCCACGCCGCCATCCTCTGCTTCCTGGATCGCCGGTACCGGGTCCCGTCACTTCCGGCGGACGCGGCCAAATGTCCGCATGAGCAGGGGCTCCCTCCATACCCTTTCGCGTGCGGCTGCGCAGTATGCAGCTGCACGCGTACGGGTATGCTGGGAGCCCCTGTGATGCGGACAATTGTCCGCGTTCTGCCGCCTACTGGCCGACTGGCCGAAACTGCGGGACCCGGTACCGCCGGATACAGGAAGCGCAGGAGGGCAGCATGGGAGCGATCCGTGCGTATGGGGCTGGAGTAAGCCCCAGGTATGTATAAAATCTTCTTTCTGGGGCCTCTGGTTCCCTTTAAGCAACTGTGCAATCAAGTGGCAGTGTGTATATTCGCTGCTATGGGAGCCGCTCTCCTGTCACAGGGGGGTCTCTCTGATCTGAGGTCTGTGTGTGGAGTGGCATGCAAGGGGGATGGGGACTGTATCAGAAGTGGCTGCCTATCATATTATCTTCAGGCACTGGGGGCAACTATACTACCTATACTGGGGCAACTACAGTATATTAGCTACCTATACTGAGGCAACTATACTACCTATACTGGGGCAACTATACTAGCTACCTGTACTTGGGCAACTATATTAGCTATCTATACTTGGGCAACTATATTAGCTATCTATACTTGGGCAACTATATTAGCCAGTGGCGTAGCTAAGGAGCTATGGGCCCTGGTGCAAGTTTTACATGGGGCCCCCGAGCACTCTATACATAACAATTGATACGGCGCACCAAAACCTGCCAATGGCAACTACAGTGTCAGAGGTGCAAGAAGGGGATGGGGAACAGTTTGTTAACGATTACCACTATTCAAAGTATCTATAGAAGTTATTATTATGAGCACAGGACCAATAGAGAGCTAATACTGCAGTTGAGGAAGGGCCCTTAAGGGCCCCGATGCGGTCGCTACCTCTGCAACCCCTATTGCTACGCCCCTGATATTAGCTACCTTTACTTGGGGCAACTATATTAGCTACCTATACTGGGGCAACTATACTAGCTACCTACCTATACTGGGGGCAACTATACTAGCTACCTATACTGGAGCAACTATACAGCTATACTAGCTACCTTTACTTGGGGCAACTATACTGGCTACCTATACTGGGGGCACCTACAACTGGCTACCTACCTACTTAAACTGAGGGTGAAAATGTTCGGGTGCTGTATGATAATTCCAAAATGGGGGGATGGGGGAGCGTCCTCACAAGTTTTCCTCAGACAGCAAAAAGTCTAGAACTGGACCTGCTGCTGATACTTTGCCTCTCATACTTTAGGCATAGACCCTTAACAAGCATATGCAGATTAGGGGTTTCTGACATTATTGTCAGATCTGACAAGATTAGCTGCATGCTTGTTTCTGGTGTTATTCAGACACTACTGCAGCCAAATAAATCAGCAGAACAGCCAGGAAACTGTAATTGTTCAAAAGGAAATAAATATAGTAGCATCCATATTCTTCTCACTACAGTTGTCCTTTAAGGGAAAATAACTTATTTGGAGATTAGAAATAAGTCCATCTTAAGGGGGTTAGGGTTCGGCCTGGACCGCCTTCACCACCTTCTCCCACCTTACCCACAACCACTGCAACCACCATGCTACTCGGCCACGGCCCCCGATGTGAGCGCACACCTGTCCATCCCTTTCACCCGTCCGCCCCTTGCACACGTCCTCCTGCTGTCCCAAGTCCACCTGCATGCTGCGCATGCACGCTGCTCCATATGCACAGACACCGGGACACAGGAACACAGGGTTTTATTATAGAGGATAATGTTATCCCAGCTAGTTTTTTTCCACTTTGCCTGGCAGAGAAATAATTGAATCAGGTGATTTATTTTACCACTCAACATCACTTTACATTGGTGAGTTTGGTGACTGCATAAGGCCCAGGCAGAGATAAATCGCGAGTTAATAAGATGACATAATTCATAAAATAGGTTTACGAATCAACCCAAATGTGTGGAAACAATTGCCTCTGAAAAGCAGTTCCTGTGATCTGATGCATTTTGTGACTACGTATTTTTTTCCACAATATTTTATTTCTCAGTTCTGGGATTTCTGACACTAGTTGCGCCACTTCCATTACACTTACCATTTCAAAATAATAAAAAAGTTCTCAAAATTTGGCCTCTCATTTGACTAATGCAATTTAATTTCATAAAGATCAAAATTCCATCAAAATAAAAAGATGCCTTCTTCACCAGGTGACCCTGATGAAGGCGCAGGAGGGGCTGAAACTGGTAGTAACGTAGAGGCATTTACGTGAGCGGTCATGCCCCCTCCTTCCCCTCCTGGCGACACCGCAGCCAGCGGAACGTGGAACAACAATGTCGCATCTCCGGGTCCTGGCCAGACCGCGGCAGGGGGTTACGATCGTGGGCAGGCCACTACACGGTGATTTTAAAGAAACCTAAATGTAAGTGCAATTTTATATTGCGTATCCTCATTAAAAATGTTAATGCACTATTGGAGCGCTTCTTTTTTGTTTTCTCCAGACAAACAGAAGAGTCAAGATTTATGTGAAGTTACTGAATTTAAATTTTAAAGCAAAGCTTGGAGGATTGCAAGGCAAGCAAGTGGATACTTATCTTGGGAGGGAGAGAAGCCTCTGGATCCTGGATAGGTTTCTCCCGTCCTCCTCCTCCCGCTGGACCCAGTGCTGGGACCCCTGAAGCATGGCCATGCCTGTGAAGCAGCATGTTGCAGCCCTGGCTGAAAAGGCCAAAGCCTATCAGGTCAATGCTACTGTGCAGGCACAGATGGCTTGAGCATGTGCAGTAACACGGACCCGACCAGACTTGGCTTTATCCGCTGGAACTTGAGCGGGTACATGCCAGCGCGCATGCACGTGCTGTCCATTTCAGGGGGGTCCCAGAGCACGAACAGACCAGTGCAGGAGGAGGAGGAAAGCCTCTCCAGGATCCAGAGGCTTTCCCCTCTTGAGATGAGTATCCCATAGAAGCACTTTTCTTTCCCTACAGGTATATTTTACATTTGTTAGTAATCTTAGCAAGTCAGATTCATATCAGCTTATTACATATATTTCCTATGACTTTCGAGACACAGAAAATGTAATGCATGCTATTACTTTTTATGCACAGTTAGGAAGTTTTAAATATGTAAATATACTTACAGAGAAGATGAGCAAAACTCCCCACTTTATAAACTGTGCCATACTTTTTCTTCAGCTCTGATGCTGCCATCTGTGCTGCCATTATCTGTGAAATATATATAGAAAGTACAATTTAGAAGTCAGATGTAAATTGGGGCAAAAAGAAGACTTGTGCGCCTCCCTGCATGCTTGTCAGGGAGTTCAGGTTCCTGGTCAAAAGCGTCTTTCAGATACAATTTCATGCAGCAGAATGGTAGCATTTGTTAAAGGGAACTGAGGCCCTCATCTATAAAAATATTTAAAATGAGCCTCCCCCAAAGTGAGGTTTAGAAATTATGTCTACTTTGTGGGAGGGGCAGGGGGAGCATTAAACTAACTTACCTACTTTTTCCCATTTCCAAGAGGACGTTCCTCTTGCAGCCTTCACTGTCGCATGGCCACAGTTCAAGGTGCCGCAAGTCCTGCGCGTTCAGCAAGTATATATGAGTATATGGGAATATGAGTCTATATGAAATCTATCTATCTCTCTACCTACAGTATACGTGTGTGTAGCAAATACGTTTTCTTTTGAAATGCATAACAATCATAATTTTTATCATTACCGTTGTATTATAGCTCTCTGGTAGATCTCTGGTGTAGCCATATGCAGTCAAGATGTACTGACTATATGAGTGCATTGTCAGGTAGCAGATAATGTCTGATTTCCTGCTCTCCACAAAGTCTACCACAGCTCTAGTCTCTGGCTCAGACACAGGTGAAGTGCCACAGTAAGAATTGTCGGAACAATTTGTTGATGATCCATAACCTGTAAATTGCAGATTGATATCTGTTATGTGGAAATCATTTTAAAACAATGCTTCATGCAAGGCAATATACAGTATACCAGACCAACAGCTTAAATCCTTTGGATACAGGAAATACACAGTTTTAGTTTGGCAGAGCAGCCAACAGGTCTGGCTGGTATTTGGGGCATGTCGCTCCAACATTCTACACTCTCCCCCACCCCAACTTTGTGCCACCTGCTCTGGCTGCTCTCTTTTCTGGCAAACTAGAAGAAGGCTGCATTGATGCTTTTTTTACCCACTGCACTGCTTGGCAGCATTTTTCTCTGCCACGTGGAATCTTCTGGTCTCCACTAACTTCACTATCAAATCATAGATGACTTAAGTGAGGACAGTGGAAACTAGCTGAATCCATGCATTCATAGCCGGCCTTTGACCTGAGCGACCGGAGTGGTCGCTCAGGGCGCCGGCTTCCAAGGGGGCACCTATAGCTGGCTACCTTTACTGAGGGCACCAACACCTGGCTACCTATACTGGAGGCACCTATGCCTGGCTACCCATGGGGCAATGGAGACCTTCAACTTACTTCCTATACTGGGGCACCTATGCTTGGTAACCTATATTGAGGGCGCCTACACATGAGATCCTATACTGGGGGCACCTATACCTGGCTTCCTACCTATACTGAGCCTGAGAGAGTTTTTTTTGGGGGGGAGGGGGGGCGCACTGCAGCTATAACACGTGGTGCAAATTGTCGGTGCTGTGCTATCATTCTAAATGGGAGGAGCAGGGGGGGGCTAACTGTCCCACTGATTGTTTTTATTAATATTCCTGAAAGGTTCTAGCCTTCATTTTTAAGTATATTCAGGATAATGCACGCTTTCCATCCATTCGTGGTTATTAATAGTATTTTTCCTATTATACATATGTGAAGTGTCACAGATCTGAGCATTTGGCGTGATGTGTCACGACGTCAAAAAGGTTGGGAACCACTGTCCAAGGAGATATCTCAGGAGAAAAGGTGAATTGTGTGTGTGTGCGTGTGTGCGCGCTCGCGGGAAGAGGGTGAAGGGGGGGGCACAAAATTCATGTTTCGCTCAGGGTGCTGTGAAACCTAAGGCCGGCCCTGCATGCATTAGAGATGAATGTGGTCAGTCAAGTGAGTGATGATGGAGCACATGAGCACTAGAATGGCCTCTTCACAACCTGTCAACAAACAGCCACCTCCACCCGGCAAACAGTATCAAGGGCCTTACAACACTGCCAGTGCTCACTCACACCCTTCCACTAGTAGTCACAGCAGTTCTCCAACTTGCCAGCAGTCATAGAACTTCCCTTATTTGTCAGCAATCTCTGCCACCTTACATTTGCTAGCTGTGAAAACAATTCCCCTTAGCGCTCTTTCACACTACAAGCAGCGGTGAAAGGCTAAAACGCTGCGTTTTGGCTGCAGGCCTTTTTTAAGGCGTTTTAACGCCTATACATTACAATCTATTGTAATGAGAAACGCCGCGGTAGGCCCAGAAAAAGCGCCTGGGAGCGTTGAAACGCAACGCTCCAAAACGCGGCTTTTAGTGTGAATGGTAAAATGAAAGTCTATGGATTTTCTTTTACCTAGGAAAACGCCAACTTCGGCCGTGGCGTTAAAACGCCGAAAAAGCCCTCTGGTGTGAAAGGGCCCTTAGGCCTCTTTTTCACGGACTGTTGATAGGCAGTGAAATGCCTCTCAAACTCTCACAACTGCTCACTGCTGCCTGGTAACTACTTGTTGCTGCCTGGTATCTGCTTAATGCTGCCTGCTAACTGCTTGATGAGCACACAGTTCAACAGTCCGTGGAAAAGAGGCCTCAATCAACCAGCAGCGAGGCAATAACATGCAGCCACCACTGTTTGGGAGCACACACAAAGCACCATCTCTAATCTGACAAGTCACAATTCCCACTTTTGGCAATATAATGTATATGAAAAGTTGTTAAAATACAGTATGTATAAATTCCTGCTTATTACACACATTGATGATTGAAGCCTATACATGCTCTTTTTCAATGTGTAATTAATAAGTACAGGTAGTCCCCGATTTACGAACGCCTGACTTATGAATGACCCGCCGATGCGAACGGCCCGATCCCGTCGCGAGGACATCATTTCCGTGTGGGGGAAGTTTGAAGAAGCAGGTTCAAACGTCCCCCCGAGTGCCAGGGCATGTCCCCGCAGCAGCAGAACCGAGTCCAACGCTGTCTGTCCCCCGCTCCCCGCCTCCTGCTCCCTCTAGCCGCGTACAGCACTGCTAGATGCATCACTTTGCTTCCTGTATGTCACATGACATACAGGAAGCGATGCGATGCTGCATCTAGAGGTGTTGTATGTGGCTGGAGGGAGCAGGAGGCGGAGAGTGGAGAACAGACAGACAGGCAATTATGTAGTTTTTTTTTTCAATAACATAAGCTGCCAGTGGCCAAACCAAGAAAACTTCATCAGCTCAATCTTTGTGTTGGGATTTTGCATCATGGGTTGCTGCATCATGGGCTGTGTCCCACCAGGCCACCATCCATCCATTCCCTACATCCTGGTGTATAAAAGTGCACAATATTAAAGAGCATTTCTGGCCCCAAAAAAAAGGTTTGAATGGCAATACATATATGTAGTCTATGCATTGTGTACAGTTATGAACATATAAAGTTTACATCTGGTACATCATAGTGTATAGTAAAGACTCACATTTATATCTGTAGTAGCACTTCCTTCTTTCGCCTCATACTGAAGCCTTGCCAGAGTAGACCCTCAACATGTGTCCTCCACTCCAGCCTGGTTCCCTCCCCTGCCCCTCCCTCCCCTACTCTCTGCTTGCTTGGATCAAATCACATCTTTTTTCACAGCGTGTAAGAGAGAGGAGAGACAGGAGGCGTACGAGATGAATGGGCGCCAGGAGACTTGGGCGCAGGATACAGCCGGTATATGGCTCATCCTGCTGCCGCACAAGTCCCGGCCGTGTTAATTAATATTCCCCCTCCAGGCCGCCATGGATAGTGGGGAATGATGTAATTCATTTTCCGAATTACAGTGTTTTAAATGTAACTTCAGCTCCGTCTTCTGATGGCGCCAAAGTTACACTCTGTGCGCCGCTATAGCCATAATTCCTATTACGGCCTGTTGTGGCGCCGGCTGCGACCAAATCTCCTGCTAATACTGGGGGCACCTACCTAGCTAACCTATACTGGGTGCACATATGCCTGTCTACCTTTACTCCTATACTGGGTGCACCTATGCCTGTCTATCTTTACTGCAGGCACCTACCTAGCTAACCTATACTGGGTACACCTATGCCTGTCTACCTTTACTGGGGGCACCTACCTAGCTAACCTATACTGAGTGCACCTATGCTTGTCTACCTATTCTTGGAGCACCTACCTAGCTAACCTATACTGGGTGCACCTATTCCTGTCTACCTATACTAGGGGCACCTATTTAGCTAACCTACACAGGGTGCACCAATGCCTGTCTACCTATACTGGGCACCTACCCAGCGGTACCTGTGCCTGAATAACCTATACTGGGGGCACAGATTCCTTACTAACCTATACTGGGGGCACCTACCGGCTAACCTACACTGGGGGCACCTACCGGCTAACCTGCACTGGTGGCACATATGCCAGACTAACCTATACTCGGTTCACAGATTCCTGACTAACCTATAATGGGGACATCTATGCCAGACTATCTATACGGAGGCTTCTATTATTGGCTACCTATGCTTGGGGCACCTATACCTGGCTTTTTATACAGGGGTCATCTATACCTGGTTTACTACCTACTTACCTATACTGAGGTTTGTTGTTGGCTATTGCATGTGGTGCAAATTGTTGGGTGTTGTGCGTTCATTTCAAATGGGGGTGAGATAAATATGACTGTTGGCCCTTGACCTGGTCTAAGTTTTTCATTTCGGCCCTCCATCTATTTGAGTTTGACACCCCATGCCCTAGGTTGTCCCTCAGCAACCAGAGAACATCAGGAAGGGTTTGGAGACAAACTGACTTGGAATTGTTTTATTGGTCATTAATAGCTAAAAGAAATACTTGGATAATATAAAAACAGCAATGAGTTACTAGCTACAGTAATACAAAAAATTGTTTCTCATTCATTGGATGTGAATGCCCATTAAAGCTGTAAAACAACTTGGAATAAAGCAAATAGCAATCAGATGAACAATACACTGATGTGGTTAAGTATATAAACATCTCTGCTGGGAAACATAACTGCATTTTAAATATTAATGTTAATTTCTATAACAGATTTTTATAGGCGACTTACTGCACCATGTAATATTGAAGTTTCGATTCAGGTCCACCCCATAGCACGTGCCATTCTCATAGCTTGATCGAGATTTTCTCCAAAGTCGGTCCTAAGAAATGTTACACAAATTAATTAAAATGATGCCTGTGGAAAAAGAGAGTGCTAAATTTTAAAGGACAACTGATGTGAGAGGAATATAGTGGTTGCCGTATTTATTTCCTTATAAACAATACAAGTTGCCTGGCAGCAGTGCTGGTGTATTTGGTTGCAGTTGTGTCTGAATAACACCAGAAACAAGCATGCAGCTAATCTAGTCAGATATGACAATAATATCAGAAACACTTAATCTGCATTTGCTTGTTCAGGGTCTATGGCTTAAAGTATTAGAGGAAGAGAATCAACAGGATTGCCAGGCAACTGGTATTGCTTAAAAGGAAGCAAATATGGCAGCCTCCATATCCCTCTCGCTTTAGCTGTCCTTTAACTGGTTTGTGTTTGCGTCACCCCGAGCTGCTTGGTTACTTTGTTGTAATGGTCCAAAGGTGGCCGCACACGATACAATAAAACTATCCAATTTTACGACAATTCGATAAACATGATCGGATCTCCAGATAAAATTGAATGCTTTTTTTTTTCATTAGACTGAAAAATCGGATTTCCATTGTTTTTATTTTTATCGATCCGGAAAGCTGGACATTTTTCTAAAGATTGTATGGTGTGTGTTAGATTGTTAATTTATTAATATACACACCCTAGCAAATTTATCAAATTTTCCAATCATTTTTATCATATTTGGAAAAAAATTGAACACGTGTGGTACATTGGTCATATTTTTGAAATGTTACAGTCAGAAAAATTGATTACAATTCTTGAATTGAACAGATATTTCAAAAATTGTATGGTGTGTGACCACCTTAAGCCCTATCCCATACAGCCATATCAATCCCTGCCATATACTGATGAGGACCAAAAGTCAGAAACAGGATGTCTACATGCGGGGTTGATGCGGCAGTGTAAAATTGAAAGCTATAGGCTTTCTATATGCCAGCGGTTCTGGATTCTAGCTGGGCTTACAGGGGCAAAAAGAGATCATTTGCATATTCAGTAGTGGTGCATTGTGGGTAGCCACAGATGTTCACTTAAAAGCTGAATTATTGTAAGTTTCCTTCTGTTTTAAGAAGGCAAATCACACCAAGCATTGCTTTTTAGTAGGAGGGTTTTTCGATCTCTTTTAGCCCCCTTTACATTCCTAGTGGTTTGGGTCAACCCGAGCTGCTTGGTTACTTTATTGTACTGGTCTAAACCCTAGCTTATAATAATAGCGTGTAGAATTCAGAAAGTGGCCGTCACACAATGGGCTGAGCAAAGTACCTGAGAACTCAAAGCTCCCCAACTGCTCACAGCATGAAGATTCAACTTGTAGGAGCAAAGAAAACAGCGCTGGGCACTCCAGGTCAATGGGATTTATTCCATCAGGTACAGGTACATATTACAGGCAAAGTAAGGGGGTAGAAATAGGTCTGACAGCGAGAAACTGAGGAAGCGGGTAATTAACCTATGAAACGGCTGTACCTGATGGAATTAAGCATTGACCTGGAGTGCCCAGCGCTGTTTTCTTTGCTCTTATAAGCCCTAGCTTGTACAGCCATATCAATCCCTGCCATGAGGACCAAAAGTCTGAAACAGCCTGTCTACATGTGGGGTTGATGTGGCTGTGTAAAATGTAACGCTATAGGCTTGCTATACACCAGCGGTTCTGGATGCTAGCCTGGCTTACACTGGCATAAAGAGATAATTTGCATATTTAGTAGTGGTGCATTGTGGGTAGCCACAGATGTTCACTTAAAAGCTGAATTATTGCAAACTTCCTTCTGTTTTAAGAAGGCAAATCACACCAAGCATGTGTGTTGAAGAAACACTTCTGAATTAAGGAGACTAAAAGTACTATATTCTGTGTGTGAAGTTTGGTTAAAAAACCTTTTAAGAAGGTTATTAAGACTTTTGTATGTGCTTCTTTTTTATAGTACACAACACTATCACACTGTAATAATTCCACAATTAACTTATTGGGCACTTCTTGTGTTACACAAAAATGTGTGACAATCTATGTAAATCGTAGGCTCTTTTCTTAAAATGATGCTCACTTTACCATATCAAGTTTAAAGATATTTAGAATCCTACAGATATTCTGTATCCATATGCTGTTTTCATCAGTTTCAACATTTGATATTGACTAAAACAATTCATGTGTTCAGTTTGTACTGGATACACAGTTCACGTTTTATGAAGGAGGATCTTATTCTTTCCATTTCCTTCCTAAATATTTTATCACACCAGACCATTTTATGATAACAATTAGATTCCTTTAATCTTGGGATGATTCCAGAAAAGATCTAAAATAGTTCCTGCCTAATCCCATTTACGCCAATAATTGCCTGACAGATAAAAAAAACACAGTTACATATAGTTACATAGTTATTTGGGTTGAAAAAAGACATACGTCCATCGAGTTCAACCAGAAAACAAAGTACAACACCAGCCCTCTTCCTCACATATCCCTGTTGATCCAGAGGCAGGCGAAAAACCTATACACGTCTGGTCCAATTAGCCCCAAAAGGAAAAAAATTCCTTCCCGACTTCAGATGGCAATCAGATAAAATCCCTGGATCAACACCACTGGGCATTACCTAGTAATTATAGCCATGGATGTCTTTCAATGTAAGGAAAGTGTCAAAGCCCCCTTTAAATGCCATAACTACTTCCTGTGGCAGTGCATTCCACATCTTAATCGCTCTTACTGTAAAGAACCCTTTCCTAAATAAATGGCTAAAACGTTTTTTCTCCATGTGCAGATCATGTCCTCTAGTCCTTTGAGAAGGCCTAGGGACAAAAAGCTCATCCGCCAAGCTTTTATATTGCCCTCTGATGTATTTATACATGTTAATTAGATCCCCTCTGATTCGTCTTTTCTCTAGACTAAATAAACCCAGTTTATCTAACCTTTCTTGGTAAGTGAGACCTTCCATCCCTCGTATCAATTTTGTTGCTCGTCTCTGCACCTGCTCTAAAACTGCAATATCTTTCCTGTAATGTGGTGCCCAGAACTGAATTCCATATTCCAGATGTGGCCTTACTAGAGAGTTAAACAGCGGCAATATTATGCTAGCATCTCGAGTTTTTATTTCCCTTTTAATGCATCCAATAATTTTATTAGCTTTAGCTGCAGTGGCTTGGCATTGAATATGATTATTTAACGTGTTGTCGATGAGTACGCCTAAGTCCTTCTCCAAGTTTGATGTCCCATATGTATCCCGTTTATTTTGTATGGTGCTAAACCATTGGTACGCCCAAAATGCATGACTTTTTCAACATTGAAATTCATCTGCCATTTATGTGCCCATATAGCCATCCTATCCAGATCCTGTTGCAATATGTCACTATCTTCCTGAGAGTTGATGATTCTACACAATTTTGTATCATCTGCAAAAATAGCGACATTGCTTTCTACTGCATCTACTAGATCATTAATAAATAAATTGAAGAGCACTGGACCCAGTACTGACCCCTGTGGGACCCCACTGCTAACAGCCACCCATTTTGAGTATGATCCATTGACCACAACTCTTTGTTTTCTGTCCATTAGCCAGTTCCCTATCCATACGCACAGACTTTTCCTTGCATCCTCAACTTTTGCACCAGACTTTTGTGGGGAACAGTGTTGAAGGCATTTGCAAAGTCCAAGTATATCACATCTACAGCATTCCCAATATCCACGTTAGCGTTCACTACCTCATAAAATCTGAGCATGTTAGTCAGACAGGACCTGCCTTTAGTAAACCCATGCTGATGCTGAGAAATAAGATTATTTTCTACTATGAAGTCTTGTATAGTATCTCTTAGTAACCCCTCAAATAGTTTGCATACAACTGATGTTAAGCTTACAGGTCTGTAATTTCCTGGATCTGATTTTTTGCCCTTCTTAAATAATGGGAAAACGTGGGCTGTATGCCAATTTACTGGAACTCTGCCAGTTGAAAGAAAGTCACAAAAGATAAGGTTTATCGATACGATAACGGAACTTAATTCCCTTAGGACCCGAGGATGCATGCCATCCGGGCCAGGCGCCTTGTCTATTTTTAATTTATTTAGTCTTGCATTCACTTCTTCCTGCTGTGATGATTTGCTCAGCTGCCTGTGCAGGCAGGCAGCCCTTTGACCATTGTGTAGGTTTGCATGCTGCAGGACTCTGGAAAGAAGAGCTTCTGTCAGTTTTGCAGCTTGTGCTTGCTGAGGAATTTGCATACGTTGTCATGCAAATTGCCTGGCCACATTCATTGGAGGCGTGTACTATAAGTACTATGTGTGTCCCACAATGCTTTGCTGTTCATAAGGATTTCGTCCTATGTAACACTCCTGGTGGGGTGTCAGCCTTACTCTCTGTTTGAAGATCAGCTTAGAGTAATTCCTGGAAACTGTGCTAGGCAGATTTCCCTAGTGCAGTTAGGATTGTTTATCTGTTTTGTTTGTCTGTTGCGATTGTCCTGTCCCAGCGGTGGTCGATAGGAAGTCGTTCTGATCTCTGTTCTTGGAGCATAGCTGGTGCAGCGGTTGCTACCAGCTATCTCTTCTGTTCTGCCTCTCTGGATCGCGCTAGCCACTTTTCGCTAGCGCTGTGGATCCTTCTGTTCTGTCTCCTGGGATCGCGCTAGCCACTTTTCGCTAGCGCTGTGGATCCTTCTGTTCTGTCTCCTGGGATCGCGCTAGCCACTTTTCGCTAGTGCTGTGGATCCTTCTGTTCTGCTACTCTGTACCTGGATCATGCTAGCCACTTTTCGCTAGTGCTGTGGATCCTATCTCTTGCTTGTCCCTGTTTTCGTGTGTCTGTCTTGTCTGCTACGACCGCTTGCTGGAGGCTCGGTGAGGTAACCGTTAAGCAAGCGTTTGCGTCCTCTGTTTCATGTTTGTCTGTCGATGGTTAGTTAGGCGTGCTTGTCTCTATTGTGCTTATCACGTGGAGACCGCGCATAACCGCGTGCACTGTTGCGAATGAGTGCGGTGTTCGCGGTTAGCTAGCGTTTGTTATTTTCCGCATCTTCTCATTGTATTATTTGCTGTGCCTTTGCTACCCTCGTATTCTATTCTGATCTGCCTTGTGTCACGTCTGGCGATCGCACCTCTCGCGATCGCGTTCCTATTTCATATCTGCTGTTGTGTGTGCGCAGTCGCGGGGTGGCAACTGGATTGGCGCACACACATACAACCTGTCCCTTTGCTCGTTCTCATTCGCAATCGCCTCTCTTGCGATTGCGTTCTGCGCTTCGTACAATTCCTGTCTGGCATTTGTGGAGGTACAGAGGATTGGTTCCTCTGCACTCCCCAGCGCCATCTGCCGACAGGAATTTCCCTCTACAGGTGCGTAGCACCTTTTGCTGGGTGCCTGCAATTACACGCTTGTGGAGGATTTCCGCCGTGTCAGCGCACGCGTTGTGCGCTGATCACGGAGAAAGTTCCACAATTGTTACAGTATGAACAGCCCAACCCAAAACCCCAGTGTAGACGGAATTTCTGATATGTACGATTTTGTCGAGTTTGGGTCCTGTGTCTTTAAGAGCTTTAAAAGGCTAAATTCAGAAACCAAGGCGGAATTTCTTTCTGAATGTGTGAGGTTTTGTCTGAATCCCACCTTTCAGATTTCTGATCCGTCCATGTCGGCTCTTCTTTTTGCCTATGTGCTCTTAAAAGACGATTTGTTCACCTGGGCATATGATCTGTTAAAAATCAATTCCTGGAATGATAATCTGTATCACTTTCTTGCAGTGATATTCTCTCACTGGTTTAAACTGCCTGGCTTGCCACCTGCTCTGATTGAGTGTGTAGCTGCTGATAGGTCAGCTGATCTTTCCCTTCCATGCAAAACCTTTCAGTATGACAATCAGTTCAATGTGTCTGTTGCCACTTCAGGTTTTAAACAGCAGACATGCAAAGTTGCAAAAAAGGGAAAAACTAAAAAGCGCAAGCATCTGAATAAAACACTCCCTAATGATGTGTATGATGATGTTGCTCAATCTCCAGGTTTTTTGCCCCAATCCAAAGCTTATGTGGATCCTGCTGTAGGTAGGATCGCACACTATATTAAAGCAGTTAAAAAATCTGTTCTTGTTCCGGAACTCCACCCCTATGGAGATTATCTGGATACTGGCCTGTTTGAACCCCCATTTGCTTCCTGGGATGTTGGGGCCTTGCTGGAGGAAATTGATTTTGATTGGAAAGCCTTTTGCGATTTTTACATCGCAAAAAGCGAAGATGTCTTGAATGCTTGTCTTGATTCTATGTACCTTCTGATTGATTCCGATGAATGTGACAAGGATGATGTGGATCTGGTGATCTATGTATGGCAAACGATTTTGGATGAGTTGCACACACACCAACCAATTGATTCCAATAAAGAGACATCGTTGTCGGATGATTGTTCCTGCCTTTCTGGGGTAAAGCATGAGAGTCTTAACTTTGTGGAATCTGAAATGAATGAGTATGCTGCTGTGGTTGATTCCTGTGCGAATCCTGAAGTATTCTCTCCTGACAGTGTGCAGTTTGAATCTGTGCGATCTGATGCCTGTTTCTCAATCTTCCTGCGGATTGTGATCGGCATGAGTCTGCCGGTTTCCTCAAGGATGTGTGGGATCCTTTGTCATTTAGAAACAGATCTTTGAGATCTTCCATCTGTGACCCTGCTATGGCAAAAAGTTTCTCGACTGTGCAGCGTCAAAAGTAAAATTAATATGCCTAATAAAGTTTATCCTGTTGATGTCGCTATTTCTTCTGCAAATGATTCCCTGTCTCACCCTGTTCTCACCTGTAAGGGCCCGTTGCCTGGAGACAGTTGCTCCAGTGTTTCGGTCCTAGATGCCTTGCAGTCTGCTCCGCAGATCGCGGAGGTTTGCGCTATGGAAGCATCAGTTTCACAACCTAAAGTGAATTTTGATTCGCAGGTTTTGCGTTCTGATTCCTCGGATTCGACATTGTTAGCCGAATCTAAGAGTGAGACAGCGCTTCGGTTTTGCGAATCTGATGCTGAACCTTCTTTGCCTTATTCAGAGACGCTTTCTCTGAGCCTGCCCTGTACCATGAATAACAAAACGATGTCCTATCACACTGACATTTGGGAGTCCCTTTCTTGCTTTGAAGAAAGTTCTGACTCTCCACCCTGTACTCTGGATGAGTCAATATTGCCTTGTACAATATCTCCTGCCCCTAGAGGCTCGTCTAGGTATTGCTGCTATTTTTACCTGTCTTTCTGCAGTTTTGGAGTTGCAAGCTAGTTTGACTGCTACGCAGAATTCTGGGTGCAGCGAGATTAAAGTTAGGGAGTCAGTGTGTGGTCCAGTGAATATTCCTGTACGTTCCACTCATGATGATGAAATTCAGTCTCAGTTTATGGTGGAACCTTCCCTGGGACATCTGCCCTGTTCTCAAAATAAAGTTCGTTTTGCCCTGTAACATGGATAGTACAGAATCCTTCTTAGAAAACTTGAAAAATTATGTTCCTGAGGTCTTGTTTGATGTTCTGGAGGTCTCCGAGTTCCTCCCAAAGGGTGCAGAACTTGTAGGAGATGTCTCCTGCCCCCCAAGTCCTTCTGAGGTGTTACCCTCTTCCGTAGGCATTGCTGCCTTGCTGGCTACCTTTTCAGCTCTGATGGAGCTTCACCCATATGTAGTCAGTGATGATATTATTGTCACAGAAATTTCTGAATTTGTATCCGAGTCTTCTTTTGAAAGTCCAGTGCCTGTGACCTCCACTCATGATGATTCTCTGTCCGGTACTGGTTTTGGTCTTGTCATGCCGGACTCTGAGGTTGGCAGTTCCCTGACATCTCCTGAGGTTTCTCCTGTGCTGGTGTACCCCAGTGTGCTCTGTGACCCAGAAAGCCCAAGTGTGCCTCGGTTACCAGCGTACTCAGATGCTTCCTCGGTGGAGACATGCTCTGATATGGCCTGCCTGCTTGCATGCCCAGAAGTGGTCCCTGAAAGTCTTGATCTTGATGGGTGTCCTCGTAATTCTGAATCCGGAATTGTCATTGGTTCCATGGGGGTTCTTGGTAATTCTCCATGTGAGCCTGGTGATTGTTCTGTCCTCTTGGGATCTCTGTGGAGCTTCAAAAGGTTCTGGGAGATTCCGGGAGAAATTTTGCTTGGTACCCTGGATAAGATCAACAGTGGCTTTTGTGTTGTAAGGGACACTTCGAACAGGTATTGTGGCAGGTTTGGTATTTTCGGACGCTCCTTGGAAGGTGGTGGGTATTGTCTGGAGGGTGTCAATGGCTTCTTCTCTGGCGTTCACAGTCCTGATGGTTGTTATACTGAGACTGGTAGTACTGATGGGCATGTTTCGGTGGCTTCCGTTTCCGATGAGGTCGGTTTCGGGTGGACTGACTCTGGAATTGGACCTTGTCGGGCTGCCCCGACCTTCATGAGTCTTCAGTTTGAGTCTGTTGCTAATAGCAGTTTTGAGGGTCGTCTGGAATTCGACCCTGGAGGGGGGGGGGGTACTGTGATGATTTGCTCAGCTGCCTGTGCAGGCAGGCAGCCCTTTGACCATTGTGTAGGTTTGCATGCTGCAGGACTCTGGAAAGAAGAGCTTCTGTCAGTTTTGCAGCTTGTGCTTGCTGAGGAATTTGCATACGTTGTCATGCAAATTGCCTGGCCACATTCATTGGAGGCGTGTACTATAAGTACTATGTGTGTCCCACAATGCTTTGCTGTTCATAAGGATTTCGTCCTATGTAACACTCCTGGTGGGGTGTCAGCCTTACTCTCTGTTTGAAGATCAGCTTACAGTAATTCCTGGAAACTGTGCTAGGCAGATTTCCCTAGTGCAGTTAGGATTGTTTATCTGTTTTGTTTGTCTGTTGCGATTGTCCTGTCCCAGCGGTGGTCGATAGGAAGTCGTTCTGATCTCTGTTCTTGGAGCATAGCTGGTGCAGCGGTTGCTACCAGCTATCTCTTCTGTTCTGCCTCTCTGGATCGCGCTAGCCACTTTTCGCTAGCGCTGTGGATCCTTCTGTTCTGTCTCCTGGGATCGCGCTAGCCACTTTTCGCTAGCGCTGTGGATCCTTCTGTTCTGTCTCCTGGGATCGCGCTAGCCACTTTTCGCTAGTGCTGTGGATCCTTCTGTTCTGCTACTCTGTACCTGGATCGCGCTAGCCACTTTTCGCTAGTGCTGTGGATCCTATCTCTCGCTTGTCCCTGTTTTCGTGTGTCTGTCTTGTCTGCTACGACCGCTTGCTGGAGGCTCGGTGAGGTAACCGTTAAGCAAGCGTTCGCGTCCTCTGTTTCATGTTTGTCTGTCGATGGTTAGTTAGGCGTGCTTGTCTCTATTGTGCTTATCACGTGGAGACCGCGCATAACCGCGTGCACTGTTGCGAATGAGTGCGGTGTTCGCGGTTAGCTAGCGTTTGTTATTTTCCGCATCTTCTCATTGTATTATTTGCTGTGCCTTTGCTACCCTCGTATTCTATTCTGATCTGCCTTGTGTCACGTCTGGCGATCGCACCTCTCGCGATCGCGTTCCTATTTCATATCTGCTGTTGTGTGTGCGCGGTCGCGGGGTGGTGACTGGATTGGCGCACAACCTGTCCCTTTGCTCGTTCTCATTCGCAATCGCCTCTCTTGCGATTGCGTTCTGCGCTTCGTACAATTCCTGTCTGGCATTTGTGGAGGTACAGAGGATTGGTTCCTCTGCACTCCCCAGCGCCATCTGCCGACAGGAATTTCCCTCTACAGGTGCGTAGCACCTTTTGCTGAGTGCCTGCAATTACACGTTTGTGGAGGATTTCCTCCGTGTCAGCGCACGCGTTGTGCGCTGATCACGGAGAAAGTTCCACAATCGTTACACCTGCGTTAAGTATTTAATATTACAATTGGAAGATTGAGACTTTTCTGCATCTGTAATTTGCAACAGTGATGTTTCCCTTGTGAAGACAGAAGCAAATAAAGCATTTAATAACTCTGACTTACCTTGGTCATCCACCATTGAGTTTCCACCCTCATCCTTTAGTAGACCAATATAGTCAACTTTTCTTTTTTTAGAGTAGATGTACTTGTAAAACTTCTTTGGGTTTGATTTGATATTCCTAGCGATTTGATTTTCAGCTTCAATCTTTGCCTGCCTAATTTCCTTTTTACAACTCTTATTGCACTCCTTATAATTGCTTAATGCAGCCTCGGTCCCCTCATGTTTTAGAACCTTATAGGCATTCTTGTTCTACTTAATTTTATCTCTAACCTTTCCGTTCATCCATAGAGGCCTTTTTTTATTCCTAGACGTTTTGTTTCCATATGGGATAAATATACTACAATATTGATTGAGAATAAGTTTAATAGCTTGCCATTCCATTTATCTGTCCTGCACTGGGGTATGACAATGACCCAGCAAAAGAGAGTATTGCCCTGGATATACTCCGCGAATATATCCCTCCAAACAAATCACACAATACAATCCTAGTACAAGCCTGCACAGTCTGGAAGAGAGTTGGCGGTCTCTACTCCTCCACTAAATATGACTTCCATACCCCGCTCTGGCATAATCCACAATTCCCTGAGTTTAATACCATCCCTGACCCGGCATTTTGGGAGAGGGCTGGAATTATATTCTTAGGCCACATATTGAATGGGCAGAACTTTATCTCATTCAACACCCTGCTAGGACGCTATCCCACCATTGCAGCCCTTTATCTGTCCTCCTGTGAAGGGTAAATATATTTTGTGTTGGTTTCCGCACCCTTTCATCATTAACTTTAGTATATACCGTAATAAGAGATGATTTCTTAACCACTTGAGGACCTAGGGCTTTACCCCCCTTAAGGACCGGCCACTTTTTTTTCATTCAGACCACTGCAGCTTTGACGGTTTATTGCTCGCTCATACAACCTACCACCTAAATGAATTTTGGCTCTTTTTTTTGTCACTAATAAAGCTTTCTTTTGGTGCTATTTGATTGCTCCTGCGATTTTTACTTTTTATTATATTCATCAAAAAAGACATGAATTTTGGCAAAAAAATGATTTTTTTAACTTTCTGTGCTGACATTTTTCAAATAAAGTAAAATTTCTGTATACATGCAGCGCGAAAAATGTGGACAAACATGTTTTTGATAAAAAAAAAAACATTCAGTGTATATTTATTGGTTTGGGTAAAAGTTATAGCGTTTACAAACTATGGTGCAAAAAGTGAATTTTCCCATTTTCAAGCATCTATGACTTTTCTGACCACCTGACATGTTTCATGAGGGGCTAGAATTCCAGGATAGTATAAATACCCCCCAAATGACCCCATTTTGGAAAGAAGACATCCCAAAGTATTCACTAAGAAGCATGTTGAGTTTATAGAAGATATTAATTTTTGTCACAAGTAAGCGAAAAATGACACTTTGTGACAAAAAAAAAAAAAAAAAAAAAGTTTCCATTTCTTCTAACTTGCGACAAAAAAAAAATGAAATCTGCCACGGACTCACCATGCCCCTCTCTGAATACCTTGAAGTGTCTACTTTCCAAAATGGGGTCATTTGTGGGGTGTGTTTACTGTCCTCACATTTTGGGGGGTGCTAATTTGTAAGCACCCCTGTAAAGCCTAAAGGTGCTCATTGGACTTTGGGCCCCTTAGCGTAGTTAGGCTGCAAAAAAGTGCCACACATGTGGTATTGCCGTACTCAGGAGAAGTAGTATAATGTGTTTTGGGGTGTATTTTTACACATACCGATGCTGGGTGGGAGAAATATCTCTGTAAATGACAATTTTTTAATTTTTTTTACACACAATTGTCCATTTACAGAGATCTTTCTCCCACTCAGCATGCGTATGTGTACAAATACACCCCAAAACACATTATACTACTTCTCCTGAGTACGGCGATACCACATGTGTGGCACTTTTTTTGCACCCTAACTGCGCTAAGGGGCCCAAAGTCCAATGAGTACCTTTAGGATTTCACAGGTCATTTTGAGAAATTTCGTTTCAAGACTACTGATGGATAGGAGTGCTAGGGGGGTGACAGGAGGTGATTGATGGGTGTCTCAGGGGGTGGTTAGAGGGGAAAATAGATGCAATCAATGCACTGGGGAGGTGATCAGAAGGGGGTCTGAGGGGGATCTGAGGGTTTGGCCGAGTGATCAGGAGCCCACACGGGGCAAATTAGGGCCTGATCTGATGGGTAGGTGTGCTAGGGGGTGACAGGAGGTGATTGATGGGTGTCTCAAGGTGTGATTAGAGGGGGGAATAGATGCAAGCAATGCACTGGCGAGGTGATCAGGGCTGGGGTCTGAGGGCATTCTGAGGGTGTGGGCGGGTGATTGAGTGCCCTAGGGGCAGATAGGGGTCTAATCTGATAGGTAGCAGTGACAGGGGGTGATTGATGGGTAATTAGTGGGTGTTTAGGGTAGAGAACAGATGTAAACACTGCACTTGGGAGGTGATCGGACGTCGGATCTGCGGGCGATCTATTGGTGTGGGTGGATGATCAGATTGCCCGTAAGGGGCAGGTTAGGGGCTGATTGATGGGTGGCAGTGACAGCGGGTGATTGATGGGTGGCAGTGACAGGGGGTGATTGATGGGTGGCAGTGACAGGGGGTGATTGATGGGTGATTGATAGGTGATTGACAGGTAATCAGTGGGTTATTACAGGGGAGAACAGATGTAAATATTGCACTGGCGAATTGATAAGGGGGGGTCTGAGGGCAATCTGAGCGTGTAGGCGGGTGATTGGGTGCCCGCAAGGGGCAGATTAGGGTCTGATCTGATGGGTAACAGTGACAGGTGGTGATAGGGGGTGATTGATGGGTAATTAGTGTGTGTTTAGGGTAGAGAATAGATGTAAACACTGCGCTTGGGAGGTGATCTGATGTCGGATCTGCGGGCGATCTATTGGTGTGGGTGGGTGATCAGTTTACCCGCAAGGGGCAGGTTAGGGGCTGATTGATGGGTGGCAGTGACAGGGGGTGATTGATGGGTGGCAGTGACAGGGGGTGATTGATGGGTGATTGACAGGTGATTGACAGGTAATCAGTGGGTTATTACAGGGGAGAACAGATGTAAATATTGCACTGGCGAATTGATAAGGGGGGGTCTGAGGGCAATCTGAGCGTGTAGGCGGGTGATTGGGTGCCCGCAAGGGGCAGATTAGGGTCTGATCTGATGGGTAACAGTGACAGGTGGTGATAGGGGGTAATTGATGGGTGATTGATGGGTAATTAGTGGGTGTTTAGAGGAGAGAATAGATGTAAACACTGCGCTTGGGTGGTGATCTGATGTCGGATCTGCGGGCGATCTATTGATGTGGGTGGGTGATCAGTTTGCCCGCAAGGGGCAGGTTAGGGGCTGATTTTGATGGATGGCCGTGACAGGGGGTGATTGATGGGTGATTGATGGGTGATTGACAGGTGATCAGTGGGTTATTACAGGGAAGGACAGATGTAAATAATGCCCTGGCGAATTGATAAGGGGGGGTCTGAGGGCAATCTGAGCATGTAGGCGGGTGATTGGGTGCCCGCAAGGGGCAGATTAGGGTCTGATCTGATGGGTAACAGTGACAGGTGGTGATAGCGCTTGATTGATGGGTGATTGATGCGTAATTAGTGGGTGTTTAGAGGAGAGAATAGATGTAAACACTGCGCTTGGGTGGTGATCTGATGTCGGATCTGCGGGCGATCTATTGGTGTGGGTGGGTGATCAGATTGCCTGCAAGGGGCAGGTTAGGGGCTGATTGATGGGTGGCAGTGACAGGGGGTGATTGATGGGTGATTGACAGGTGATTGACAGGTGATCAGGGGGGATAGATGCATACAGTACATGGGGGGGGGGTCTGGGGAGAATCTTAGGGGTGGGGGGGTGATCAGGAGGGAGCAGGGGGCAGGGGGGGGGGATAAAAAAAAATAGCATTGACAGATAGTGACAGGGAGTGATTGATGGGTGATTAGGGGGGTGATTGGGTGCAAACAGGGGTCTGGGGGGTGGGCAGGGGGGGTCTGATGGGTGCTGTGGGCGATCTGGGGCAGGGCGGGGGGGAAATCAGTGTGCTTGGTGCAGACTAGGGTGGCTGCAGCCTGCCCTGGTGGTCCCTCGGACACTGGGACCACCAGGGCAGGAGGCAGCCTGTATAATACACTTTGTAAACATTACAAAGTGTATTATACACTTTGTATGCGGTGATCGTCGGGTTAACATCCCGCCGGCGCTTCCGTATGGCCGGCGGGATGTTGCGGCGGGTGAGCGGCGCCAGGCGGAGGTGGAGGATCGCGTCACTGATGACGCGATCGCTCCACCCATGCCCCTACAAGGACCGCCGCCATTTGTCAATACGGCTGTCCTTGCGGGACTAGATGTAATCCAGGTAAACTATTAATATAAAGGTGCCCATACATCTAGTGATTTTGCTGTACGATTGACCATTCGATTTGATCATTTTATCAAATCGAGAGAGAATCTAGAGGGCATCGAGTGTGTTGCAGTATGCCCAATCAATGAAAAGTGGCTGATATCATGTCGGATCGACCAGCTAAGTCGATCAAGCCAGTGCTGGGCGTAATGGAAAAAGCTACGCTTACGGATCATTACGCGTAATTTTACGCTATTACGCATTACGGAATTACGCTTACGGCATATACATTCAATTTCGGTACATGTCTGTAATTACGCATAGCCCTTACGCAATTACGCGTAAGAATACCGTAATTCAGGTTGTTACGTTATAGGCTTACGCGTAAAATCATATTAGCAATTAATGCGTAAGGTCATGCTGCCAAGCAGAAAAGTTGACGCATGGATCAATGTTAGGTAGCCGCCGACTTTAAGGGTTAATAGCAAAGCCCCCTTAAGTGCTAAAAGCCTCAAATTTGGAGAAATTATTAAGGAGATCAGAAGGAATAAGAGGAAAAAATTTTTTTCAAAAAGACCTTATCGTTTTTGAGAAAATCGATGTTAAAGTTTCAAAGGAAAAATATATACATTTAAAAACCCGCCGACTTTAACGGTTAATAGCAAAGCCTGCTTAAAATTTAGGAACACCAAATTCACAGGGTATATTAAGGGGATCAGTGGGAATAAGAGGAAAAATTTTTTTTAAAAAAAGACCTTATCGTTTTTGAGAAAATCGATTTTTAAGTTTCAAGGGCAAAAATGTCTTTTAAATGCGGAAAATGTCAGTTTTTTTTGCACAGGTAACAATAGTGTTTTGTTTTCATAGATTCCCCCAAGTGGGAAGAGTTTTACTTACTTCGTTCTGAGTGTGGGAAATATTAAAAAACAACTACGTGGGGTCCCCCCTCCCAGACCTCTTTAACCCCTTGTCCCCCATGCAGACTGGGATAGCCAGAATGCGGAGCACCGGCCGCGTGGGGCTCCGCACCCTGACTATACCAGCCCGCATGGTCCATGGATTGGGGGGTCTCGGAAGGGGAGGGGCAGCCAAGCTTTCCCCTCCCCCTCCGAGCCCTTGTCCAATCCAAGGACAAGGGGCTCTTCTCCACCTCCGATGGGCGGTGGAGGTGGAAGCCGCGATTTCCTGGGGGGGGGGGGTTCATGGTGGCATCTGGGAGTCCCTTTAAAAAGGGGTCCCCCAGATGCCCACCCCCCCTCCCAGGAGAAATGAGTATAGAGGTACTTGTACCCCTTACCCATTTCCTTTAAGAGTTAAAAGTAAATAAACACACAAACACATAGAAAAAGTATTTTAATTGAACAAAAAACATAACCACGAAAAAAGTCCTTTAATATTCTTAATTAACCATTAATACTTACCTGTCCCTTTAAAAGCCAGTTCCCACGCAATATCCTCGGAAATATACTAATCCGTTACAATGTAACAAAGTTGTTACAATGTAACAACTTTGTTACTTTGTAACACCACCGCACCCGACGTCACTCGCCGCTCACCTGCCGGCCGCCGCATACACGCTAAGTCCCCGCCGGCTCCCGCCGTCCACTCCGCCCACACCTGTCACCCATATACATGCTGGCATCCATGGGTGCCAGCATGTATATAGGTGACATGTGGGAGAGGCGGGGAGGGCAGCGGAGCCGGCGGGGACTTAGCGTCCTTCACCCGACAGAGCTCTGAGCTATATAGCTCAGAGCTCTCGAAAGCATCTTTGTATTTGGGCTCCAAGGAGCCCCATTGGTCCTTAGCAGACCAATGGGGTTCCTTCAAATCAGAAGGAACCCCATTGGTCTGCTAAGGGCCAATGGGGCTCCTTGGAGCCCAAATACAAAGATGCTTTCGAGAGCTCTGAGCTATATAGCTCAGAGCTCTGTCGGTCCGTGCAGCGCAGACGGGTATGCAGCGGCGGTGGTGTTACAAAGTAACAAAGTTGTTACATTGTAACAACTTTGTTACATTGTAACTGATTAGTATATTTCCGAGGATATTGCGTGGGAACTGGCTTTTAAAGGGACAGGTAAGTATTAATGGTTAATTAAGAATATTAAAGGACTTTTTTTGTGGTTATGTTTTTTGTTCAATTAAAATACTTTTTCTATGTGTTTGTGTGTTTATTTACTTTTAACTCTTAAAGGAAATGGGTAAGGGGTACAAGTACCTCTATACTCATTTCTCCTGGGAGGGGGGGTGGGCATCTGGGGGACCCCTTTTTAAAGGGACTCCCAGATGCCACCATGAACCTCCCCCCCCCCCCCAGGAAATCGCGGCCTCCACCTCCACCGCCCATCGGAGGTGGAGAAGAGCCCCTTGTCCTTGGATTGGACAAGGGCTCGGAGGGGGAGGGGAAAGCTTGGCTGCCCCTCCCCTTCCGAGACCCCCCAATCCATGGACCATGTGGGCTGGTATAGTCAGGGTGCAGAGCCCCACGCGGCCGGTGCTCCGCATTCTGGCTATCCCAGTCTGCATGGGGGACAAGGGGTTAAAGAGGTCTGGGAGGGGGGACCCCACGTCGTTTTTTTTTTTTATATTTCCCACACTCAGAACGAAGTAAGTAAAACTCTTACCACTTGGGGGAATCTATGAAAATAAAACACTATTGTTACCTGTGCAAAAAAACCTGACATTTTCCGCATTTAAAAGACATTTTTGCCCTTGAAACTTAAAAATCGATTTTCTCAAAAACGATAAGGTCTTTTTGAAAAAAAAAATTTTCCTCTTATTCCCACTGATCCCCTTAATATACCCTGTGAATTTGGTGTTCCTAAATGTTAAGCAGGCTTTGCTATTAACCGTTAAAGTCGGCAGGTTTTTAAATGTATATATTTTTCCTTTGAAACTTTAACATCGATTTTCTCAAAAACTATAAGGTCTTTTTGAAAAAAAAAAAAAATTCCTCTTATTCCTTCTGATCTCCTTAATATATTCTCCAAATTTGAGGCTCTTAGCACTTAAGGGAGCTTTGCTATTAACCCTTAAAGTCGGCGGCTTTTTTATATTATACGGGAGCGTAATATTACGCGATTTCGGCAGACTGTGTAATTTCAATGGGAGTTTACTGTCTTACGCGTAATTTGTTACGCGTAACAACGTAACCTACGGTCTACGCGTAATTAATTACGCGTAATACCGTAACGTTACACTTAACGCTTACGGTGCATTTGTAGTGAATTACGATGCGTAATTACGCTAATGCGTAATTTCGGCCCAGCACTGGATCAAGCAGGATGCAAGATGTCAGTTGATGGCACAGGAATCAGCTACTGTTTACATTTCATTCGATCGACTCTGAATCAATTTTTGCACTCAGACTATGGAGACACAACATTGTTCAAATCGATAAGTGAAGGTGAATCCCATAGGATATTGCTTGTAGTGTGTGGGCCACTAGTCGATCGACTTTCAATCAACCATACTGAAGTTGATTCCCCAATAAAGTTGATCGCTTTGTCGATTGAATCAGAATCACTAGATGTATGGCTAACTTAAGGGAGATATTGATCATTGATTACTACTGCAGTAACGTGCCCTATTCCGACATTTCCCAAACTAAGCAAACAATCCTGGCAGTGAAAGTCCCTATTATCCAGCGCAGACGAGGATAGCCTGATGACAGATATGAGTGCAATAGGCCATATTCTTCTACATGGAACAAATAAAGATTAACTTTGGATGTGCCAGCTCTTTTCTTTGTTGAATAATGCATAGAGGGCGTCATCCCTTTTTTTTTAGTTGTTGTACTCCCTTAAAAACTATGGGTCTGATACATTCTGTGTGTGAGACAATACTACACATGAGATATGTGTGCGTGATGGTTGCTTAAAGAGAAACTCCGACCAAGAATTGAACTTTATCCCAATCAGTAGCTGATACCCCCTTTTACATGAGAAATCTATTCCTTTTCACAAACAGACCATCAGGGGGCGCTGTATGACTGTTATTGTGGTGAAACCCCTCCCACAAGAAACAAGAAAAGTACGTACTCTTGGCAGTTTCCTGTCTGTGAACCTTGCTGCATTGTGGGAAATAGCTGTTTACAGCTGTTTCCAACTGCCAAAAAAACATGCAGCATCTACATCACCTGCCAACAGTAAAAATGTCACAATGTAATAAATGTCAGAATGTAAATCAGGGATTTCAAAGATTTTACAATGGGCAAACACTGACTAAATCATTTATACATAATTATTGTAAAAATGCAGCACTTTTTTTATTACATTAGCCATTAATAGCCATCGAGGGAACCACTGTTAAAACTTTGGTCCCTTACTGGCGGCTGGTTCGATGTTTCCCCATTTTCAAACTGGCCAGACCGCCGCTCCACCCTATTAACGTGATCATGATCGTGACAGAGATGACAAGGATATGGCCACATTTAGGTGCCAATCCAGCTGAGTCAGCTGTTTATATAGCACCACCAAACCAAACCATCGGCTCGTAGTAAGTCAAGTGTAGGAGTGTGCAGAGTTTACATCTTGTACTAAATGCTCCCTTGTGAAGTTAAATGGATGACAGAAATCTGAAGTTTTGTCGCCTGATACCTCAGGTTAATCGCAATAGATAGCTCCGCCAGCCTGCGCACGCCGACAAAAAGTGTAGATCACAGTTCTTTTAATTTATGTTTATTTTTAGTTTCGGGAAATAATAGAACCACCCATTAGAGTATATTCCCCTTTTAGCACACTGTATCGCACTGTATTTGCATTCCCCTCTACGGGCTGAATCGCCTCGGCAACCCTAGGGGTGTAGCTCCTAAAGACGGGGGATAGTCTGATTTTTATTTTACTTTATTCAGGACAGCTAAGACACTGATTAAGTCTCAGCACAATTGTTTAAATGTCTCTAGTTTTATCCATTTTTTTTATACATTTGTCTAATGTTTTTAAATTTTCTAAATAAAATTTTAAGTACCTATACTGACAGCCAATAGGAGGCTGTCTAGCCTTCACCACATACACACGTGGTTTTTAACACTGCTGTTTGAAACAAAATTTCAAGCACACATTCTGTAACAGCCAATAGGAGGCTGTCTAGCCGCCACCACCCACATACGTGGGTATAAAACATTGCCGTCCCCGCCGCTGACGTCACCTGATGAAGGCGTGGTCTACGCCGAAACGTTGTGACGTCAGACGGCATCCCCGCGTCCTGGCTCTGCCCACCGCCTCCAAATCCACGCTGATTCCAACGCATCCCGCCGCTCTGGCCAAGCGCAGGACACAGGAGAGGATAGAGGGCTCGCCTGACAGGCGCATTGACTTCTCACACACTGTAAGTGTAACTTGTATCAGCGTGACTGATTGAAGTAAAAAACGTTATTGCACCAGCGGTGCGCTCCTGTTCCCTTTTGTTTTTTGTCACATTCAGTGACTACCTGTGTGTGTGATAGGCAGCTGCACATTGTAATACCCATTACTGCATATACCAAGCTGTTGTGCTGAGTGAACCCACCTCATCACTGCATAAACCTACCTTTTGTGTTGAGTGAACCCACCTCATCACTGCATATACCTAGCTGTTGTGTTCAGTGAACCCACCTCCTCACTGCATATACTTACCTAGCTGTTCTGTTCTGTGAACCCACCTCATCACTGCATATACTTACCTACCTTTTGTGTTGAGTGAACCCACCTCATCACTGCATATAAAAATTGCGCAGAAAAAGTGGGATCAGCGCATCACCAGGCCGCCTCTGGGTGGCCTCAGCTCAGAGATGCGCTGAGCCCCCCCAGGAACTACAAAACGCACCTTGAACCCAAACAGAGGCTCTGCATATACACCAAAGAAAAACTATCAAGTGGGAGCAGCTGACCAGAATTAAATCAAACATAGCAAAGAAATGAACAGCGCTACTTAAAAACAGATGAGTGCTTACCTGCAAAAAAGTGCACACCCCACTCATGGGATTCAAATACACAATGAGCACACACATGACCTGTCTACCACTTGGAGGATGTTAGTTTCACTAACAATTTGCAATTTGTTAGGTACTTGTCCCTCCCACTGTCGTAGAAGTCTTTCCTCCATGGGAGGGGACCTAACACTAACTAAAACCTACCTATGCATATGCATAGCCTGGGCGCGCTACCAGTAAATTTAAATTTAAGAATTGCGCAGAAAAAGTGGGATCAGCGCATCACCAGGCCGCCTCTGGATGGCCTCAGCTCAGAGATGCGCTGAGCCCCCCCAGGAACTACAAAACGCACCTTGAACCCAAACAGAGGCTCTGCATATACACCAAAGAAAAACTATCAAGTGGGAGCAGCTGACCAGAATTAAATCAAACATAGCAAAGAAATGAACAGCGCTACTTAAAAACAGATGAGTGCTTACCTGCAAAAAAGTGCACACCCCACTCATGGGATTCAAATACACAATGAGCACACACATGACCTGTCTACCACTTGGAGGATGTTAGTTTCACTAACAATTTGCAATTTGTTAGGTACTTGTCCCTCCCACTGTCGTAGAAGTCTTTCCTCCATGGGAGGGGACCTAACACTAACTAAAACCTACCTATGCATATGCATAGCCTGGGCGCGCTACCAGTAAATTTAAATTTAAGAATTGCGCAGAAAAAGTGGGATCAGCGCATCACCAGGCCGCCTCTGGATGGCCTCAGCTCAGAGATGCGCTGAGCCCCCCCAGGAACTACAAAACGCACCTTGAACCCAAACAGAGGCTCTGCATATACACCAAAGAAAAACTATCAAGTGGGAGCAGCTGACCAGAATTAAATCAAACATAGCAAAGAAATGAACAGCGCTACTTAAAAACAGATGAGTGCTTACCTGCAAAAAAGTGCACACCCCACTCATGGGATTCAAATACACAATGAGCACACACATGACCTGTCTACCACTTGGAGGATGTTAGTTTCACTAACAATTTGCAATTTGTTAGGTACTTGTCCCTCCCACTGTCGTAGAAGTCTTTCCTCCATGGGAGGGGACCTAACACTAACTAAAACCTACCTATGCATATGCATAGCCTGGGCGCGCTACCAGTAAATTTAAATTTAAGAATTGCGCAGAAAAAGTGGGATCAGCGCATCACCAGGCCGCCTCTGGATGGCCTCAGCTCAGAGATGCGCTGAGCCCCCCCAGGAACTACAAAACGCACCTTGAACCCAAACAGAGGCTCTGCATATACACCAAAGAAAAACTATCAAGTGGGAGCAGCTGACCAGAATTAAATCAAACATAGCAAAGAAATGAACAGCGCTACTTAAAAACAGATGAGTGCTTACCTGCAAAAAAGTGCACACCCCACTCATGGGATTCAAATACACAATGAGCACACACATGACCTGTCTACCACTTGGAGGATGTTAGTTTCACTAACAATTTGCAATTTGTTAGGTACTTGTCCCTCCCACTGTCGTAGAAGTCTTTCCTCCATGGGAGGGGACCTAACACTAACTAAAACCTACCTATGCATATGCATAGCCTGGGCGCGCTACCAGTAAATTTAAATTTAAGAATTGCGCAGAAAAAGTGGGATCAGCGCATCACCAGGCCGCCTCTGGATGGCCTCAGCTCAGAGATGCGCTGAGCCCCCCCAGGAACTACAAAACGCACCTTGAACCCAAACAGAGGCTCTGCATATACACCAAAGAAAAACTATCAAGTGGGAGCAGCTGACCAGAATTAAATCAAACATAGCAAAGAAATGAACAGCGCTACTTAAAAACAGATGAGTGCTTACCTGCAAAAAAGTGCACACCCCACTCATGGGATTCAAATACACAATGAGCACACACATGACCTGTCTACCACTTGGAGGATGTTAGTTTCACTAACAATTTGCAATTTGTTAGGTACTTGTCCCTCCCACTGTCGTAGAAGTCTTTCCTCCATGGGAGGGGACCTAACACTAACTAAAACCTACCTATGCATATGCATAGCCTGGGCGCGCTACCAGTAAATTTAAATTTAAGAATTGCGCAGAAAAAGTGGGATCAGCGCATCACCAGGCCGCCTCTGGATGGCCTCAGCTCAGAGATGCGCTGAGCCCCCCCAGGAACTACAAAACGCACCTTGAACCCAAACAGAGGCTCTGCATATACACCAAAGAAAAACTATCAAGTGGGAGCAGCTGACCAGAATTAAATCAAACATAGCAAAGAAATGAACAGCGCTACTTAAAAACAGATGAGTGCTTACCTGCAAAAAAGTGCACACCCCACTCATGGGATTCAAATACACAATGAGCACACACATGACCTGTCTACCACTTGGAGGATGTTAGTTTCACTAACAATTTGCAATTTGTTAGGTACTTGTCCCTCCCACTGTCGTAGAAGTCTTTCCTCCATGGGAGGGGACCTAACACTAACTAAAACCTACCTATGCATATGCATAGCCTGGGCGCGCTACCAGTAAATTTAAATTTAAGAATTGCGCAGAAAAAGTGGGATCAGCGCATCACCAGGCCGCCTCTGGATGGCCTCAGCTCAGAGATGCGCTGAGCCCCCCCAGGAACTACAAAACGCACCTTGAACCCAAACAGAGGCTCTGCATATACACCAAAGAAAAACTATCAAGTGGGAGCAGCTGACCAGAATTAAATCAAACATAGCAAAGAAATGAACAGCGCTACTTAAAAACAGATGAGTGCTTACCTGCAAAAAAGTGCACACCCCACTCATGGGATTCAAATACACAATGAGCACACACATGACCTGTCTACCACTTGGAGGATGTTAGTTTCACTAACAATTTGCAATTTGTTAGGTACTTGTCCCTCCCACTGTCGTAGAAGTCTTTCCTCCATGGGAGGGGACCTAACACTAACTAAAACCTACCTATGCATATGCATAGCCTGGGCGCGCTACCAGTAAATTTAAATTTAAGAATTGCGCAGAAAAAGTGGGATCAGCGCATCACCAGGCCGCCTCTGGATGGCCTCAGCTCAGAGATGCGCTGAGCCCCCCCAGGAACTACAAAACGCACCTTGAACCCAATTCGCAATGCGCAATTCTTAAATTTAAATTTACTGGTAGCGCGCCCAGGCTATGCATATGCATAGGTAGGTTTTAGTTAGTGTTAGGTCCCCTCCCATGGAGGAAAGACTTCTACGACAGTGGGAGGGACAAGTACCTAACAAATTGCAAATTGTTAGTGAAACTAACATCCTCCAAGTGGTAGACAGGTCATGTGTGTGCTCATTGTGTATTTGAATCCCATGAGTGGGGTGTGCACTTTTTTGCAGGTAAGCACTCATCTGTTTTTAAGTAGCGCTGTTCATTTCTTTGCTATGTCATCACTGCATATACCTAGCTGTTCTGTTCAGTGAACCCACCTCATCACTGCATATACCTAGCTGTTGTGTTCAGTGAACCCACCTCATCACTGCATATACTTACCGACCTTTTGTGTTGAGTGAACCCACCTCATCACTGCATATACCTAGCTGTTTTGTTGAGTGAACCCACCTCATAATTGCATATACCTAGCTTCCTTGGATGTGTGGTGGTAGCTGTTCCTGCTCCTTTGCCCACAGCATGCCTACTGCCTTCCTTGGATGTGTGGTGGTGGTAGCCGTTTCTTAGGCTCCCACTCCAGACCGGAATCGAACCAGGATTCCCCCGCCATTACCCCTGGTCAGTCACCATGGTACTGAGAGAGGACCATCAAAAGTTTCACACAGTTGAATGAATGGCAATCTTGCCCTCCATAACACATTCTTGGCAAATACGTTCGAATTGGTTTGTCTTCCGCTGGGTCAAGGGTCCATCTGACCACAGATGCCTGGTCTGCAAAGCACAGTCAGGTCAGGTACATTACTTATACAGCATGGGTCTCAGGCTCCCACTTCGGACCTGAATCGAACCCTGATTCCCCGGCCATTACCCACTGGTCACAATGGCAGACTTGCCCTCCAGAACAGATTCTCATGAAAGGCAAGTGGTGTCATTATTGTCCGCCATAACAGATTCTCGTTAAAGGATTTAAAGTTAATTTATTTCAAATACAGCAGGGCCTCGAAAGTCCTCCTCTGAGTCCTGTATTGTTATATTTGGTCACTACCTCGGGACGTGCATGCCATGCTTGCTGCCTTCCTTGGATGTGTGGTGGTAGCCGTTTCTTAGGCTCCAGCTCTGGACCGGAATAGAACCATTACCCGTGGTCACAATGGCAGACTTGCCCTCCATAATAGATTCTCGTTGCAGGTACTGAACCGCAAGCATAAAATGTAATGTAAAAAAAAAAATAGATGTAAGCTTTAACAATGGTAGAGAAAGAACCATGGAAAGTTGATAAGGCAGTCAGACATTACCTAACCTGACATCACTGAATGAGGAAGAGCAATCTCGCCATGGTGCGCAGTAGTCCAGCATGGCCGTCACTACACAAACAGCTGTTTGCGGTGCGTTACACAGTGAGTTTGGTTTGTCAGTGTGAAGCAGTACACTAATTACACTACCTGATTGATGTATACACATGCAAGATGTTTTAAAGCACTTTAGGCCTGCTATTTAGCATTCATTGTGATTTCTGCCCATAAAACGCTGCTTTGCGTCAAATCCAGATTTCTCCCCGGGACTTTTGGCATGTATCCCACTCTGCCATGCCCCCCTCCAGGTGTTAGACCCCTTGAAACATCTTTTCCATCACTTTTGTGGCCAGCATAATTTTTTCTAGTTTTCCAAGTTCGCCTCCCCATTGAAGTCTATTGCGGTTCGCGAAAGTTCGCACGAACCGAACTTTTGCAGAAGTTCGTGAACCCGGTTCGCGGACTGAAAATCGGAGGTTCGGGCCATCTCTAGCCATAATTAAGGGTTCTTTTCAAAGGGTGGAAATTAACCAGAATTTACCAGAATTCACAAGCAATTCAGCATTACACCAAGGTAACTTCCTTAGGGCCCTTTTACACTTAATCAGTTGCTCTCAGTTAAAAAGGAAAGAAAACTAATTTTCAAAGTAATGCCCATGTTTTCCTATGGCACCTTTCACACTTAATGCGTTTTAACTGAAATCTTTGTCACAATGCATTGCTATGGACAAAAACGCATAGCAACGGGCACTAACGCACACTAACGCGTACCAACTGATTAAGTGTAAATGGGCCCTTAACCTTTTATCCTCACCTGCATTTCTCATCACTATCCAAGCCTTGCACACATATTTCTTCCTCTCCTACTCCATGCCTCTTCCACCATTCTCTACACATATACCTCAGTCCAAACCACTGTCAGCTTCATCACCACACAACATAATGTACCTTTTACCACCTGCCCTTTCACTGGCTCACCCACACTTCCCCTCCCCCATATTCCTCACAACCCTTTGCCCCCCCTCCACCACTACCACATGCTATTCCTCCACCTGCTTCTTCAGCTTGTCCCTCTACTTTCTCCCTCCACCCTCTACTCTCCCATCACTAGACCCCCTTTGGTCCCTAAACTCCCAGCCAGGTCATGCTGATGTGATTTTGTGGGGCCCTGCACCAAAGTGCTCAGAAGAAGGCACGTCCCATCAACTCCCGAGATTCTCAGGACGTGGTTGACTATTTAACACAGAACACTTCTTGTTCCGCAGCCACCAGTGCTACTACTTGCACCACACCCATTCCATTTGACACTTCGCAGGAGTTATTTGGTGTGGAATTAACTAATTCACAGCCATTATTGTTACAACAAGATGAAGGCGCTAAGCAAGTTACACCACCTCATATGTCTGAGTTAGGCGACACAATGGACGTAATATGCGAGGAGGAGGAGGATGAAGTACCTGCTGTTGGTGCAGTTTTGGAGGTGTCTGAGACAATCGAAGCTGGGCAGGATGATTATGATATAGCAAGGAAATAAACAGCGCTACTTAAAAACAGGCAAGTGCCTACCTGCAAAAGAGTGCAAGCCCCACTTGTGGGATATAATACACACCGAGCATACACATGACCTGTCTACCACTGGAGGATGTTGGTTTCCTGTAACAGCTTGCATGCAACCTATTAAGTACTCGTCCCTCCCACTGCGAAGAAGTCAATCCTCCAATCTTCACAGTGGGAGGGACGAGTACTTAATAGGTTGCATGCAAGCTGTTACAGGAAACCAACATCCACCAGTGGTAGACAGGTCATGTGTATGCTCGGTGTGTATTATATCCCACAAGTGGGGCTTGCACTCTTTTGCAGGTAGGCACTTGTCTGTTTTTAAGTAGCGCTGTTTATTTCCTTGCTATGTACTATGTACTAATTTAATTTGTTTTTGGTCAGCTGCTCCCACTTAACAGCCATGCTTTTGGTGTATATGCAGAGCTTCTGTTTGGGTTCAAGGTGCGTTTGTAGTTCCTGGGGGGGCTCAGCGCATCTCTGATGGTGGCCATTCGGAGGCGGCCTGGTGTTGCGCTGATCCACCTTTTGCAGGATGATTATGATGATACGGATGTCATGTGGGATCCTAAGACACAAGATGACCAAGGGGACAGTTCAGAGGGGGAGTCAGAGAGGCGTAGGAGAAGATGAGTTCCTGAAAGAAGCAGGGGGAGCTCGTCGTCAGAAACAGCTGCTGGCAGTGTCCGGCGCCATGTATCGCCATCTATGGACAGCCAGCCAACATGCCCTTCAACGTCAGCTGCTGATGCCACCATAGTGAAATCACCCCAGGGGGGCTCAGCGGTTTGGACATTTTTTAGTGTGTCTGCCTTAGATCAGAGCAATGCCATCTGTTCTCTCTGCCTCCAAAAATTGAGCCGTGGAAAGGCCAACACCCACGTAGGGACAACTGCCTTACGAAGGCACGTGCAGAAAAGGCACAAACTGCAATGGGAAGAGCACCAGAGGAAAAGCAGCACACAAAAGAAAAGCCACCCTCCTTCTCCTCTTCCTCCTTCAGGTGTAGCATCTTCAGCCGATTTCTCCCTTGCACCTTCACAATCATAGACACCCTCCTCTACTCCGCCTCTCACCTTGAGCGGTTCCTGCTCCTATGCCCACAGCAGCAGTCAGGTGTCCGTGAGGGAAATCTTTGAGCGGAAGAAGCCAATTTCTGCCAGTCACCCCCTTGCCCAGCGTCTGACAGCTGGCTTGGCAGAACTGTTAACTCACCAGCTGTTACCATACCAGCTGGTGGACTCTGAGGCCTTCCCGTAAATTTGTGGTCATTGGGACACCACAGTGGAAGATACCAGGCCGCAATTATTTCTCTAAAAAGGCGATACCCAAACTGTACCATGAAGTTGAGAGGCAAGTGGAATCATCTCTGGCACACAGCGTTGGGTCAAGGGTCCATTTGACCATGGATGCCTGGTCTGCCAAGCACAGTCAGGGAAGGTACATTACTTACACAGCCCATTGGGTCAACCTGGTGACCGCTGACAAGCAGGGAGTACGTGGCTGTGCAGCGGACCTACTTATGACACTTCCACGGCCTGCTGCCACCTCCTCCCCTCCTGCTACATCCTCTTTGCTGTCGTCCTCCTCCTACTCCTTGGCTGAGTGGCAGCGCAACTCTACTGGTGCTGAGATCTCCTCTCCAGCTACACAGCCCCAGCTCCCCAGGGACTATGCTGCATGCCAGGTACGACAGTGTCACACCATCTTAGACATGTCTTGCCTCAAAGCGGAGCGTCACACTGGAGCAGCTCTCCTGGCTGCTCTTAACAAACAGGTGGATCAGTGGCTGACCCCGCACCAACTGGAGATAGTCAATGTGGTGTGTGACAACGGCAGCAATCTCATTTCGGCTTTGAATTTGGGAAAGTTGACACATGTACCCGGCATGGCACATGTGCTCAATCTTGTAATTCAGAGATTTGTGTCTAAGTACCCAGGCTTACAGGACGTCCTAAAGCAGTCCAGGAAGGTGTGTTGGCATTTCAGGCGGTCTTACATGGCCAATGGCATGCTTTGCCGATATTCAGTGGAGAAACAACTTGCCGATGAGACGCTTGATTTGCGATAGCCTGCATTTGCTGTTATTCGACCCTCCTGATGTTCGACCGCCTGCTACAACAGGAGAAAGCCGTCAAACAGTATCTCTACAACTACAGTCAAAGGACACAGTCTGGGGAGATGGGGATGTTCTGGCTGAAGTACTGGACACTGATGTGAAATGCCTGCAGGCTCATGCAGCCGTTTATGGAGGTGACAAACCTGGTGAGTCATCAGCGACTTGATCCCATATGCCTTCTTGCTGGAGCGTGCCATGCGTAGAGTGGTGGATCAAGCTGTGGAGGAGCATGAACAGGAACAGGAATGGGAGGAAGAGTTGTGGGATCAATTCTCAGCAGAAGCAGATGATTCCTCAACACCTGCGGCAGCACAGAGGGTGGAGGAGGAGGAGGAGGAAGAGTTGTTTGGGAAAGAGGAGTCAGATGATAAGGAAGGTGTTGTTTTGGAGGAGGAGGATGAGGCAGAAGAACAACCGCAGCAGGTGTCAACTTTCCCGTGGTATTGTTCGTGGCTGGGGGGAGGAGAAGAACTTACAGACATCACTGAGGAAGAGCAAGAGAAGATGGATAGTACGTCTGCATCCAACTTTGTGCAGATGGCATCTTTCATGCTGTCCAGCCTGTTGAGGGACCCCCGTATAAAAAAACTCAAGGGAATGAGCTGTACTTGGTGGCCACGCTACTAGACCCTCGGTATAGGCACAAAGTGGACGAGATGTTTCCAAATCATTAGAAGGGAGATAGGAAACAGCACTTGCTCCCATGTCCACGCAGGCAAGGACAGGACGCTCCAACGATCTCATGGTGATGTCGGACATGCGGATATTCTTTAGTCCAACGCCTCACCTTAGCGCTTCCGGATCCACCCTCCATCAACGCCTCAACCTGCTGGAAGCCAACTACCTGGCCTTAAGTGTGGATGTGAGCAGCGATGAACCCTTGGACTACTGGGTGCACAGTAATGAAAAAACAGAGGCGCCAACAGGATAAAAAATGATGCTAATTAAAACCGAATAAAAACGTGGGTGGCACTGGTGGATTTGCCTCCCCCACAAAAATAACCACCACAATATATGGTAATGGGTATAAATTTTAATCAATTTCAAACTCCAAACAACAATTAATCTGCAACGCGTTTCACGGGACACAAGCCCGCTTCCTCAGGCAAAACACATAAAACACTGGGTAAAAACACATACTGGGTGCACAGGATTGACCTGTGGCCAAAGCTGTCCCAATTTGCCATCCAACTTCTGTCTTGCCCTGCCTCAAGCGTCCTGTCAGAAAGGACCTTCAGCGCAGCTGGAGGCATTGTCACTGAGAAGAGAAGTCGCCTAAGTCAAAAAAGTGTTCAGTACCTCACCTCTATCAAAATGAATGAGGCATGGATCCCGGAGGGCTACTGCCCGCCCGAAGACTAAGTCAGTCCCCGCACAAGACTAAGTCAGTCCCCGCACACAGCATCTCTGCCTACATGCCGTGTGACTGCCTGCCCCATGACTAAGTCACTACCCACACAGCATCTCTGCCTGCAGGCTGCTTGACTGCCTTCTCTGCCACCACCAACAGGGTCCACCAGGACTCCAGGCGGATTCCTGAATTTTTAAGCCCGCTGCTAGCAGCGGCCGCTATAACAATTTTTCTGGTGCATGTACATGCCTGCCTAATTTTTCTGGCTGCACTGCAGCTGCAAAAACAAAATAAAAGGTATGCACATGTGTCAATTCCCCTTCGTGATCGTTACCCTGCCGCGGTGAAGGGGCTTGCGTATCACAATGAAGCAATGACCGACGGCTATATGAGTGTCTCGGGGGGTGGCACATCAAAGATAAGGTCGTTGCTTCATGACCAAATTTGATCAGCTGGACAGTCACTGTTGTTCTTTAACTGAGCTACTTCAGCCTGGCGACCATATGGGCTTGAAAACCGCTATCGCCTGCACTCTCGCCATGGTGCGCACCAGTCCAGCACGGCCGTCACAACACAAACAGCTGTTTGCGGTGCGTTACACAGTGAGTTTGGTCTGTCAGTGTGAAGCAGTACTCTAATTACACTCCCTGATTGATGTATACACATGCAAGATGTTTTAAAACACTTTAGGCCTTCAATTTAGCATGCAATGTGATTTCTGCCATTAAAACGCTGCTTTGAGTCAAATCCAGATTTTTCCCCGGGACTTTTGGCATCTATCCCACTCATCCATGCAAAAACTCAGATGTTAGACCCCTTGAAACATCTTTTCCATCACTTTTGTGGCCAGCATAAATTTTTCTAGTTTTCAAAGTTCGCCTCCCCATTGAAGTCTATTGCAGTTCGCGAAAGTTCGCAAGTTCACAAACATTTGCGGCGGTTCGCGAACCCGGTTCACGAAGCTAAAATTGGAGGTTCAGGCCCTCTCTAATCACTAATTCTGCCTTTTAAGACAGCTGAGCTGCGTCATTACCATGCTCTAAGCTGCTCTAAGCGACGCATTTCACTGATAGTAGCATTCACTGCAGCTGATTTATAACGGCTGACTCACTCACTACAGAGAGCCGTGCTGTTCTCACATGTAACTAGTTAAGTAAATAGATATAACAGGCTGCTAATTAGTTACTTACTTAGCAGCCTGTTTGTTTATTTACTTAGCTAGTTACACGTGAGAACAGCAAGGCTCTCTGTAGTGAGTGAGCCAGCCGTTATAAATCAGCTGCAGTGTCTGCTACTGAGAGTGAAGTCCGTCCCTTAGAGCAGCTTAGAAAATGTTAATGACGCAGCTCAGCTGTCTGAAAAAGCAGAATTAATGATATCATCTACTTTTTTTAACACAAGGTCTACGGAGAAACGTATGCTCTCCTTATTAAATAAGCATAGTAGTAGCAGTAGGGTATTGTACCGTGTTAGCCATCAGTAAAAGTATCATCCTGATTTAAAACTTCTTGCTTATTAAATAACTGATATGTGATTAATGGAAAACAATTTTCACTAAACTGCCCCTTTAACTTGAACTGAGCCTGTGGTCTTCTATTTCCTCAATATGTTCCTGACTGTGGAAACAGACAGCTTAAACCTCTGAGACAGTTTTCTGTATCCTTCCCCTAAACCATGGTGGTGAGCATTCTTGGTCTTCAGGTCATTTGAGAGTTGTTTTGAGACCCGCATGTTGCTACTCTTCAGAGAAAATTAAAAGCGGAGGGTAACTTACATCTGAATCCCCTTAAATACTCTTTCTCATAATTGGATGCACCTGTGTATGTAGGTCAGGGGTCACTGAGCTTACCAATCCAATTTGAGTTCCAATAAATAGTTATAAAGGTTTTGGAATCAATAAAATGACATATTGAAATAATTATTGAAAAAATATTGAAATAATTATTGCACACTTTCTGTAAATCCAATAAACTTCATTTCACTTCTCAAATATCACCGTGTGTGTCTCCTATATGATATATTTAACTGACATTTCTTATTGTAGCAACCAACGATTTATACAGGGCAATCATGATGATTAACGGGGCTGCCCAAACTTTTGCATTCCCACTGTATTTATTAAATGTAAAAACATATTTCAGTTTAACTTACGGTGGTCCAGGTGTAAATGTATCCATCAATATTTAGAACAGGCAACACATAAAGATCAAGGTTCTTAAGAATCTTCTTAATACGAGTATCTCTATGATGGTTGTGGACAATCTAAAAATTAACAGGAAACGTATTGAATGGGTGAAAAGTAAAACAAAACAGCATCAGTTAAAAATGATTGGGCACCCGCACAGCTCTGGCCCCTTAACCTTCCTGGCGGTAAACCCGAACGTAGTCGAACGTGACGTCATCCCGCCCCGTCGCCATGGCGACGGGGGAAGCCCTCCAGGAAATCCCGTTCGTTGAACGGGATTTCCTGATCGCCTATCACCGGAGGCGATCGGAGGGGCTGGGGGGATGCCGCTGAGCAGATTTTAAAAAAAAAATCAAAAAAACGGCAGCGCTGCCCCCTGGCCGTTTTTAATAGACCGCCAGGAGGGTTAAGGACCAGAGCTTTTTTTCATTTTTTCCTTTGTGATGAGTGATTGCCTCACTGTGATCACAGGGTCAGGAGCCAATGAAATTGTCTCTTGATCTTGATATGAAGCTCTGCTGTTCTTAGACAGTTGCGTTTAGCGCCAATGGGGATGCGGGATCGTGTCCTGTGTGACAGAGCTGGTGTAGTAAAATCTACACAGCATCAGGCTTAAGCAATCAAAAGTGAGGCATAGACTTTACTACAGATCGTCCCAAAGCACTTTAAGAAGACCTCCACTAAATATTAGTTCAATTGATTGCCAGCAAAGTTAAACTCTCCTATCTGTCAATTTGTATCAGAGACACTGTGGGATTAATGTGTTTTTTCTTTCCGGCAGGGAACACACTTGACAGTTTTCGTACACATTTTCTGCACAGAAAAACTGAGAACTCATTTTAATCAATGAGCTAGTTCACACTTAATGTGTTTTTCATGTGCAGAAAAAAAACTGACAGTCTGTATCATGATTCTGCACATTTTGTCAGTTTTCTGTATCAATTACATTAGCTGCTGTGAAAAAATGTGTGCGTTTTTCTGCATAGAAACACACTTGGGGCTTGATTCACAAAGCGGTGCTAACCTACTTAGCACGTCTAAAGTCTTTAGACGCGCTAACCAGGGTGCTAAGTAGGTTAGCACTGGATTTCTCAATCAGATCGCGCGCTAACTTTGCGCGCACAAAGTTTTACGCGCGCAAAGTTTTACGCGCGCTAAGTCCCATAGGCTTTAATGGGCACTTCGCGCGGAGCGCCCTGCGCTCTGTGCAGTACGCGCGTAAAGTTTTACGCGCATAAAGTTTTGCGCGCGTAAAGTTTTATGCGCGATAAGCTTGTTTAGACGTGCTAAGGGGGTTTTCACAGGCGTGCTAACAGTTAGCACCACTTTGTGAATCAAGCCCCAGGTGTGCAGAAAACGTACACAGAAAAACGCAAGCAGAAAACTGAAAGACAAGTGTGTTCCCTGCCTCAAGCATTTGTTTATGAATATTAATAGAGCAATGACAACAGAGACAAAAAATGTCTTACAGTATTATAATATTACATCTCTAATTTCTTACAAAATTCAAATATTGCTAGATATTGCTTAGATATGTTAAGAAGGACACACTGTTAAATCCCTTAAAAAGTTCTAATCATTTGCAGGAGAGCTAAAGCAGGTGCACCCCCCTTCAGGCAGGTACAACACTACTTCTTCACACTGTGTATGAATAGTAATAACAGAAGGATGCACACCACAGGCTTCAACTTGCATTCTGTTTAACCACTTAAGGAGCGCCCCCAGCCGCTGGGCGGCGGCAAAGACCGAGCCTAAATGACCGCAATACGCCCATCGGCGGGGGCGGCGGCGGGCGTGGTTATGCGGCGATAGCGTCATTCGTGACGCGATCAGCCGTTGGCGACTGGCTCTGCCCCCCCTCGCGCTGTAACCCGCCGTATAATAGGCTTTGTAATGGATTACGTATAATAGGCTTTGTAATGTATACAAAGCCTAATATACAGGCTGCCTCCTGCCCTGGTGGTCCCAGTGTCCGAGGGACCACCAGGGCAGGCTGCAGCCACCCTAAGTCGCACCCAAGCACACTGATTTCCCCCCCCTGCCCCCTGATCACCCACAGCACCCCTCAGACCCCCCCTCCCCTGCCCACCCCCCAGACCACTGTTTGCAGCCAGAATTTGAGGGGTGGGGGGGGTGATCAGGAGGGAGCAGGGGGCAGTTTAGGGTTAAAAAAATAGCGTTGACAGATAGTGACAGGGAGTGATTGATGGGTGATTAGGGAATCACCCATCAATCACTCCCTGTCACTATCTGTCAACGCTATTTTTTTAACCCTAAACTGCCCCCTGCTCCCTCCTGATCACCCCCCCACCCCTCAAATTCTCCCCAGACCCCCCCCCCCTGTGTACTGTATGCCTCTATCCCCCTGTAATAACCCACTGATCACCTGTCAATCACTCATCAATCACCCCCTGTCACTGCCTAATCTGCCCCTTGCGGGCACCCAATCACCCGCCCACACGCTCAGATTGCCCTCAGACCCCCCCTTATCAATTCGCCAGTGCATTATTTATACCTGTTCTTCCCTGTAATAACCTACTGATCACCTGTCAATCACCTATCAATCACCCATCAATCACCCCCTGTCACTGCCACCCATCAATCAGCCCCTGTCACTGCCACTCATCAATCAGCCCCTAACCTGCCCCTTGCGGGCAATCTGATCACCCACCCACACCAATAGATCGCCGACATCAGATCACCTCCCAAGTGCAGAGTTTGCATCTGTTCTCTCCTCTAAACACCCACTAATTACCCATCAATCACCCCCTATCACCACCTATCACTGTTGCCCATCAAATTAGTCCCTAATCTACCCCTAGGGCACCCAATCACTTGCCCACACCCTCAGAACGCCCTCAGACCCCAGCCCTGATCACCTTGCCAGTGCATTGCTTGCATCTATTTCCCCCCTCTAATCACACCTTGAGACACCCATCAATCACTACCTGTCACCCCCTAGCACACCTACCCATCAGATCAGGCCCTAATTTGCCCCGTGTGGGCCCCTGATCACTCGGCCAAACCCTCAGATCCCCCTCAGACCCCCTTCCGATCACCTCCCCAGTGCATTGATTGCATTTATTTTCCCCTCTAACCACCCCCTGAGACACCCATCAATAACCGCCTGTCACCCCCCTAGCACTCCTATCCATCAGATCAGGCCCAATACAACCTGTCATCTAAGAGGCCACCCTGTTTATGACCGGTTCCACAAAATTTGCCCCCTCATAGACCACCTGTCATCAAAATTTGCAGATGCTTATACCCCTGAACAGTCATTTTGAGAAATTTGGTTTCCAGACTACTCACAGTTTTGGGCCCGTAAAATGCCAGGGCAGTATAGGAACACCACAAGTGACCCCATTTTAGAAAAAAGACACCCCAAGGTATTCTGTTAGGTGTATGACGAGTTCATAGAAGATTTTATTTTTTGTCAAAAGTTAGCGGAAATTGATTTTTATTGTTTTCTTCACAAAGTGTCATTTTTCACTAACTTGTGACAAAAAATAAAATCTTCTATGAACTCACCATTAGAGTTGAGCTGAAATTTTCGTAATTTCGCATTACTAAAATTACGCATGCGAAATTTGCGATTACGATGCGAAATTACAGTAGCGTAATTGCCATTAAAATCGTAATTGAAAATACCGTAAGCGTAATTTTCAACGCGTAATTTCGCGTTTCGTTCATGCCGTAATTTTGCATTAAACGCTACCGTAATTTCGCGTTAAACCGTAACGCTCCGTATAATATAAAAAAGCCGCCGACTTTAAGGGTTAATAGCAAAGCCCCCTTAAATGCTAAGAGCCTCAAATTTGGAGAATATATTAAGGAGATCAGGAGGAATAAGAGGAAAAAATTTTTTTTCAAAAAGACCTTATAGTTTTTGAGAAAATCGATGTTAAAGTTTCAAAGGAAAAATGTAAACATTTAAAAACCCGCCGACTTTAACGGTTAATAGCAAAGCCTGCTTAAAGTTTAGGAACACCAATTTCCCAGGGTATATTAAGGGGATCAGTGGGAATAAGAGGAAAACATTTTTTTTCAAAAAGACCTTATAGTTTTTGAGAAAATCGATTTTTAAGTTTAAAGGGCGAAAATGTCTTTTAAATGCAGAAAATGTCAGTTTTTTTTGCACAGGTAACAATAGTGTATTATTTTCATAGATTCCCCCAAGTGGGAAGGAGTTTTACTTACTTCGTTCTGAGTGTGGGAAATATTAAAAAAAAAACGACGTGGGGTCCCCCCTCCCAGACCTCTTTAACCCCTTGTCCCCCATGCAGGCTGGGATAGCCAGAATGCGGAGCACCGGCCGCGTGGGGCTCCGCACTCTGACTATACCAGCCCGCATGGTCCATGGATTGGGGGGTCTCGGAAGGGGAGGGGCAGCCAAGCTTTCCCCTCCCCCTCCGAGCCCTTGTCCAATCCAAGGACAAGGGGCTCTTCTCCACCTCCGATGGGCGGTGGAGGTGGAGGCCGCGATTTCCTGGGGGGGCGCTAAGGGGCCCAAAGTCCAATGAGCATCTTTAGGCTTTACAGGGGTGCTTACAATTTAGCACCCCCCAAAATGCCAGGACAGTGAACACACCTCACAAATGACCCGATTTTGGAAAGTAGACACTTCAAGGTATTCAGAGAGGAGCATAGTGAGTCCGTGGCAGATTTCATTTTTTTTGTTGCAAGTTAGAAGAAATGGAAACTTTTTTTTTTGTCACAAAGTGTCATTTTCCGCTAACTTGTGACAAAAAAATAAAATCTTCTATGAACTCACCATACTCCTAACGGAATACCTTGGGGTGTCTTCTTTCTAATTGTGGGGTTCCTATACTGCCCTGGCATTTTAGGTGTCCTAAAATGTTGCAAAATGACCTGTGAAATCCTAAAGCTACTCATTGGACTTTGGGCCCCTTAGCGCAGTTAGGGTGCAAAAAAGTGTCACACATGTGGTATCGCCGTACTCAGGAGAAGTAGTATAATGTGTTTTAGGGTGTATTTTTACACATACCCATGCTGAGTGGGAGAAATATCTCTGTAAATAGACAATTGTGTGTAAAACAAATCAAAAAATTGTCATTTACGGAGATATTTCTCCCACCCAGCATGGGTACAGGGCCGGCGCTACCATTAAGGCAAAGGAAGCAGCTGCCCCAGGGCCCCAGAGCTTGTAGGGGCCCCCAGTGGCTACAAGAGGAAAAAAAATTTTTTCAAATCGGCCTTATAGTTTTTGAGAAAATCGATTTTAAAGTTTTAAAGGAAAAAAAACACATTTAAAAACCTGCCGACTTTAATGGTTAATAGCAAATTCACCTTAAATGCTAGAAACCCTAAATTTGCAGGATATGTTAAGGAGATCATTAGGAATAAGAGGAAAAAACAATTTTTCAAAAAGACCTTATAGTTTTTGAGAAAATCGATTTTAAAGTTTAGAAGGAAAAAAGTATAGTTTTAAATGCGGTAAATGTAACTTTTAGTAGCAAACCTAACGGTAGTGTCATTTTACATGTATCAAACGAAAGCGCAATCAATTTCCTGACGGGGTTTCCAGGGGGTCTATACGCAGCCGCAGCGCTTTGGCCAGGGATCGCTATACAGCGCAATATGGCTGTATGAAGATCCCTGTCATTTTTTCCTATTTTCCCAATTTTTTTTTTTATGTTTAGAGTGTGGGAATTTAAAAAAAAAATAATTATGTGGGGTTCCCCCTCCTGAAACTTTTTAACCCCTTGTCCCCCATGCAGGCTGGGATAGCCAGAATGTGGAGCTCTGACCGATTGGGACTTCACACCCAGACTATACCAGCTGCAAAAAAGGTCCCCTAATGCCGATTTTTGTTCCGGGGTATATGTTGGGGGGGCCCCCCAGGTTTATTCTGCCCTAGGTCCCCATTGTTGCTTAAACCGGCCCTGCATGGGTATGTGTAAAAATACACCCCAAAACACAATATACTACTTCTCGGTCTTCTCCTGAGTACCGCAATACCACATGTGTGGCACTTTTTTGCAGCCTAACTGCGCTAAGGGGCCCAAAGTCCAATGAGCATCTTTAGGCTTTACAGGGGTGCTTATAATTTAGCACCCCCCAAAATGCCAGGACAGTGAACACACCTCACAAATGACCCGATTTTGGAAAGTAGACACTTCAAGGTATTCAGAGAGGAGCATAGTGAGTCCGTGGCAGATTTCATTTTTTTTGTTGCAAGTTAGAAGAAATGGAAACTTTTTTTTTTTGTCACAAAGTGTCATTTTCCGCTAACTTGTGACAAAAAAATAAAATCTTCTATGAACTCACCATGCCTCTCACTGAATACTTTGGGATGTCTTCTTTCTAAAATAGGGTCATTTGGGGGGTATTTATACTATCCTGGAATTTTAGCCCCTCATGAAACATGACAGGTGGTCAGGAAGTCAGAGATGCTTCAAAATGGGAAAATTCACTTTTGGCACCATAGTTTGTAAACGCTATAACTTTTACCCAATCCAATAAATATACGCTGAATGTTTTTTTTTTATCAAAGACATGTAGCAGAAAAACTTTCGCGCTCAAATGTATAGGAAATTTTACTTTATTTAAAAAATGTCAGCACAGAAAGTTAAAAAAGTCATTTTTTTGACAAAATTCATGTCTTTTTTGATGAATATAATAAAAACTAAAACTCGCAGCAGCAATCAAATAGCACCAAAAGAAAGCTGTATTAGTGACAAGAAAAGGAGGTAAAATTCATTTAGGTGGTAGGTTGTATGACCAAGCAATAAACCGTGAAAGCTGCAGTGGTCTGAATGGAAAAAAAGGCTCTGGTCCTTAAGGGGCGAAAAGACTATAGTCCTCAAGTGGTTAAGGAAGGTCAGCACACTACATGTTGCGGGCGTTGCCCTGTGATGACGGGCGACACCCGAAACATGTAGTGTGCTGACCTTGCTTTTAACAGAACGCAAGTTCAAGCCTGTGGTGTGCTTCCTTCTGTTATTACGACTGATGCTATAAATATTTCTCTTACCACTTAGTATGGAATTCAGTATTGAGAATAAGAATGTCATCAAGAATAAAACAAATATAAGCTAAAAAAGAACAGAATATAAACAGAAAAAGGCCTTGCCATAACTAACATATGCCATCAATCAATTTATCTAGTCATACGTATATATGTAAAAGCCATCCATATGGCAATAAAAATGTTGAGTCAGAAATATTTTCTCCAAAGTATCAAAATCTTTATTAAATGGGTAACGTATCAAAATAAAAACAATTAAAACTACGACATACAACAGGTCAGGATGTCTGAAATATGTTAGAATAAATAAATCTCATAATGATACAATTTGCAATGGAATGTATATAGTATATAATACAGACATATGATACCCTCTGGGACACGGGTTAGATAGGGGTAAAGAATTTAAACTAAGCCAAATGGGCCAAGCACAGACAAATACAGTACGTATCTTAGAACAATCACCCAGTCCGGGCATGAATAAGTAGATCAAAATAGATACCGCAATGCTAGGCATACAATTTGGCATAGACACCTCCGTAGTATAAATAAAAGATATATCTTACCACAAGTGCCCCCTCGCAGACGTCCGCTGTGCTGTCCCTCACATGCATCGCAACAGCAGCGATTGTAGATAGGACGTGATTGGGCTAGCGTGTCACGTGATGACACGCGGCGCCAACACGTCAACATGACGTGGCCATGTCACGCGGTTAGTTAGGGTGGAAGTATTTGTATTGAATTTGGAACGATTACGTACCCTGCTATCCTTTGAAGAAGCAACAGTCCGTTGCGATACATGTGAGGGATATGAGATTTATTATATAAATATGAGATTTATTGATTCTAACATATTTCAGACATCATGACCTGCTGTATGTGGTAGTTTTAATTGTTTTTATTTTGATACTTTGGAGAAAATATTTCTGACTCAATATTTTTGTTGCCATATGGATGGCATTTTCTTTCTTGTGTATAGTGCTTTCGTATGCATCCTAGGCAATGCTATCTTATTGGCTCATGTGTTGTGTCATTACACGTATATTTAAAGTGATAACTTATCATCAACGAAAGGGATGCAGGTTGGTAACGAGTAGTCCACAACAAGAAAGCCAGTTTACAATAAGAGGCAATGAGTGTCTTATAGGGAAGAAGAAACTCGTATTCTACTTATACTACTAGCTTGCAATGTCACTTTAAAGTGATCCTACTGGATCAGTGATTTAAACTTTAAACTTGAGGTCTACTATTATTTCCTTAAAGCAAAAAGGGTTCTTGGTTTACATAAATTCTCACCTAGTGGGCTTCTGATTAGTTCTCTTTTTTTTTTTATTATTATTATTATTTTTATATATCGCTGACATCTTCTGCAGCACTATTCAGAGTATACTGTTTTGTCACTTAACTGTCCCTCAGAGGGGCTCACAATCTAATCCCTAACATAGTCATATGTCTATGTATGTATTGTGTAGTGTGTGTATCGTAGTCTAATGCCAATTTTGGAGGAAGCCAATTAACTTAACTGTATGTTTTTGGGATGTGGGAGGTAACCAGAGTGCACAAAGGAAACTCACACAGACACGGTGAGAACATACAAACTCCGTGGAGATAGTTCCCTGGCTGGGATTCGAACTGGGGACCCAGTGATGCAAGACGAGTTTGCTAAATTCAGAACTGCAAACAAACGAATTGGCAGTACAGGTAATAATACTCAAAAGATTTTGTCCGTCAGGACCTGACCTAGTGTACTGAGTATAAAGCAATGTATTGCTCCGTGGGTTGCCCAAGTAAGCAGTGTTCAATGACTTATGGGTTACCTAAATAACATAAAAAGGCCTCAGTGCAAGTGGGAGGTCATTGCTTATCCCCCCACACACAGCAGTAGCAAATTATTGGAGAAAAAAATGTATGGGGTGTAGCTATTCCCACTACAAGGAGAGACGTCAGTTGTGTCTTCAGGGATGGTCCCACTCAACCACAACTAAAACACAAACCAGCAAATACAAATGGGTGCACTTAAATACAATTAAAGCATACGCCACATTGGTTCACCTGCTACTATGCACCTCATTTCAGCTGGACCGATAACATGACCTTCATAGAAGGGAAAAACTGCTGAGGTAGTAAGGGTGATCAGGGCCGGTTCAAGTAACAATTGAGCCCTAGGGCAAAATTAGCCTGGGGGCACCCCAACAGACAACCACCAACCAAAAAGCGTCATTAGATGCCTTTTATGGCAGCCAAACTTCCCTCCTGGGCCCCTGAGCTGGCTGCTGACCCTCCCCCAATCACCTGCCAACTTAACAGACTCTGCAGAGTCCCTGGGGAGCAACAGTTAAGATGGGGAGGGACACCTTGGGGGCCCCTACAGGCTCTGGGGGCCTGGGGCGACTGCCCATTTTTTCCTATGGTAGCTCCGGCCCTGAGGGTGATCATACAGGCTGTGCCTACACATATATACAGTGTTAGTGTCAACTAGTGCTAGTTTCATTCTACATAAGGATCGTCAGGACAAATTAACAGTGTAAAGAAAATAAAAAATAGCAGAGCATCCCACCACCAACATTACGTCCCCCAGCAATACAGCCCAAGTTGGAGCCCTTTTAAAGCTGGTGCCATTATTCAATTCACATTTTCTCTTAAATTTCTCCTAGGTGAATCTTTCAAACTTTATGAATAAAATGCCTTTTAAGCCAAAAGCAAGCGGAAAAAAAATATTTTGACAGTGCTGTTTTTTTCCTATTTTTTTTTTTGGTACTTTTTCAATTGCAGAGCGTTGAGAAGTTATTTAAAACAAAACAGAAAGTAAAAAATTATCTCCTAGGTGAAAACTTAGAGCTCTATTTAGGTCTGGTACTATATGCACACCCTGACGATTAAGCCCTTTTAATGCTAGGGCCATTATTCAATTTACATTTTATCCTAGATTTTCTCCTTTGTGAACCGTGTACACCTTATCAAAAAAATGCTTTTTAAAGGACTACTGTTAGGGGGGTAGGGGGAAAAAGAGCTGAACTTATCCGGGACTTCTAATGGTCCCACGCAGACTTCCTTTGCTCGTGCAGCCACTCACCGATGCTCCGGTCCACTTCTGGAATTTGTTACTTTAAAGTCGGAAAACCACTGTGCCTGCATAGCCGTGTCCTCGCTTCCACTGATGTCACCAGGAGCGTACTGCACAGGCACATACCGTTCTGGGCCTGCACAATACATTCCTGGTGACAGGATGTCTTTGGGGGACCATTAGAGGCCCCAGGTAACTGTTTTTCCCCCTACCTCCCTACAGTACTCCTTTAAAGGAATACTGTAGGGGGGTCAGGGGAAAATGAGTTGAAGTTACCCGGGGCTTCTAATGGTCCCCCGCAGACATCCTGTACCCACGCAGCCACTCACCGATGCTCCAGCCCCGCCTCTGGTTCACTTCTGGAATTTCAGACTTTAAAGTCTGAAAACCACTGCGCCTGCGTTGCCGTGTCCTAGCTCCCGCTGATGTCACGAGAAGCGTACTGCACAGGCCCAGTATGGTTTGGGCCTGCGCAGTACGCTCCTGATGACATCAGGGGAAGCGAAGACACGGCAACGCAGGCACAGCTGGAATTTCAGACTTTAAAGTCTGAAATTCCAGAAGTGACTCGGAGGTGGGGCCGGAGCATCGGTGAGTGGCTGCGCAGGTACAGGATGTCTGCGGGGGACCATTAGAAGCCACGGGTAAGTTCAACTCATTTTCCCCCGACCCCCCTACAGTATCCCTTTAAAGGAGTTATCTGGGCCGTGTAAAGAAAATAAATGCTACTTACCGGGGGCTTCCTCCAGCCCCAAGCTCCCAGGACCTCCCTCGCCGCACCTCTGCGCGCAGCCGTTAGCCGGAGCTCCGTCCCGGTCCCCGGTGATGACGTCAGAGCGACCTCCAGGTTGCTCTGTTCTGCACCTGCGTGAGCGGCGCTGTCAATCACCGCCACGTGGGCCAGAGCAGACTGCGCAGGCGCAGTAGTTCTGCGCCTGCGCAGTATGCTCCAGAGGTGCGGCGAGGGAGGTCCTGGGAGCTTGGGGCTGGAGGAAGCCCCCGGTAAGTAGCGTTTATTTTCTTTATACAGATAACTCCTTTAAGCCACTAGCAAGCAAGAAAAAATATTTTGACAGTACTTTTTTACCTATTTTTTGGGTTCTTTTAACCTCCTGCTGACCATGTGATCCCGATGGGCGTGGCCACGGCAGCAGCCCCAAGACCGCCTAATGCCGATCGGCATAAAGTCCTGGGGCCAGCTAATGCAGGAGATCGTGTGCAAGCTGCGTGCGCATCTCTTGCTTGGGGGGCGAAGCTCCGCCCCGCCTTCAGTCTCCGTCGCTCGGGAGACTGTTAAACAGCGTGATCACCATCTATTTACATGTACAGCGCTGCGATCGGCAGCAGCTCTGTACTGGGGACAGCCGTGTGACACGGCTGTCCCCCTGGGACACTGGAGAGCGATCGGCTTTTATAGGCAGAAGCCTATGACAGCCGATCGTCATGATTGGCCAGCTGTGGGGAGGGAGGGAAGATATTTAAAGAAACACACTTTTTTAAATTAAAAAACACTGATAATAATATCTGTACAAAAAAAAATAAACATGGGGGAGCGATCAGACTCCACCAACAGAGAGCTCTGTCGGTGGGGAGAAAAGGAGGGGGGGGGGGGGAAATCACCTGTGTGCTGTGTTGTGCGGCCCTGAAGCTTGGCCTTAAAGCTGCAGTGGCCTATTTTACTAAAAATGGCCTGGTCACTAGGGGGGTTTAGCACTGCGGTCCTCAAGAGGTTAATTGCAGAGTGTTGAGAATATATTTTAAACAGAAGATTAAATATTATCTCCTAGGAGACAACTTTATTTAGACCCATAGGGCCATATGCAATTCACTTTTTCACCTGACTTTTCTCCCAGGAGATAATTTTTCATCTTCTATTAAAATAACTTTTCAGTACTTTTCAACTAAAAAAAAGTACCAAAAAGTAGGTGAAAAGGTACTATCAAAATTATTTTGAGTATTTTCTTGTTTTCTGGTGGCTTAAAAGGCATTGTATTGACAAGTTCAAAAATATCACCTAGGAGAAAACTCAGGTGAAAAAGTGAATTGCATATGGCCCATAGTCCCTTTACATTTTGCTCTAGTTGCCACCTGCCTAAATGTTGCTGAAGAGGGTATGAAAGTAACATACTACTACCACCTTCAAGCACTTATTAAAGCCGCACAGTGAATCAGTTGACAGCTGGCAAATTCACAGCTGTTAGTAATGCTTGTAAAGTTAAACTTATGTGTAAACTGCACTTGATAGTTTCAGTGATACAGGATATTATGATATGGTGAAAATGAAAGGAATAGTAAACTATCCATCATATCAAAGATCAACAGGAAGGCTTGTTAGTTGAACGAGTTGAAGCCAACATTAGCTTTCACAAAAAAAGTCAAAATGTGCGCATTACTTTAGCAACCTTCATCTCCGGAACTACTAATCTTTTTGATACACAGATTTGCAGACTGCAGGGAATCTGTGATTAGGCCTTCAGTTAATAGCTGAGCTTGCTTAGGTTTGTAAAACATTTTTTTTTTTTTTAGCTTTTGGGTGTTGCTGGCTACCTTGCTTGTTTGTTCTTTTGTATGCCAATTAATAAAACTATTATGCTGTCATGATTGGGTTGAGCTGCACATATATGTGTCATGTGTTTTTCTAATTGATATTTGGCATGTACCAGTGTATTAGTAATGTGAAAGCTGCCCTACTAAGATAATGGGCTTGATTCACAAAGCCGTGCAAACTGTTTAGCACGGGTGTGCTAAAGAGTTAGCACGTGAAGTGCCATTCGCGGACCTTTGCGCGCGCAAAGTGCCGCGATTTGCGCGATCGCGGACTTTTGCGCGCACTTTTCGCGGCACTTTGTGCGTGCAAAAGTCCGCGAACGGCACTTCACGTGCTAACTGTTTAGCACACCCGTGCTAAACAGTTTGCACGGCTTTGTGAATCAAGCCCAATCTGTTTTTGAGGGTAATTATTTTTTTATTCATAATCTTGCATAAAGGCAAATTACATTTTGATGCAACTTAATGTTTAACGAAACTGGGTAGCTGCAAATGACATAAATTAAGAGAAATTGTATTTACAGCAGTGGACCAAGCAGGAAAGAAACGTTACCTCTTTGACAAACCATTGACAAAAGGCTGGCGCAATCCATTCTCGTGCATGAATTCCACAATCCATCCACACTGCTTTCTTGGGATTACGGGACCGTTTACTTATCTGCCAAGAAAATTGACACAGTGCAATTTGTAACTGCAGTGTTTGAGAGTTGACTTTGAAACGTAAAAAAAAAAATCCTACCTTTAGATAATACATAGATTTAGATTCATATGTTAAACCCAGGTGATGTTTTGTTACTAAGTCTTTATATTTCTCCGACATTAGGGTCATCCAGTTGTAAATCTTAAAAAAAAAAAAAAGCATTCACAATAAAGTAGCAAAAATAATGTACACTTTTTTTCTACAGTGCACAAGTAGAAAATAATGTAGTTTACATTTTTCATTTCATTATTGCCCCTTGTATTAAAATAAAATGTTTGTTCCAGCCACTGTCATACATTTACTAGAAAGTTAACCTACCAGTATAGTTTTGGATGATGTGAAGAATGCCTCAAAAATACGAGTAAACACATTTTCACAGCCTCTGCCAGAAAGTATATTTAAAGGATGACAACGCAAAAGTTGAGGGGTAAAGGTTGTGTGTGTCGAGAAAAATGTGCACGTGATGTAAACTTGTAGAACTAAGTCACTTGTTCATTTAATAATCACTAAAGTGTGCAATGAGCAGAACTGAATGTGAACCCATTGTATCAAGTCGATACTAGATCACTAGATATAGATCAGAGACACTTGCGCCTCCACCAGCCTACCCTGCCTGCTGCCCCCCATGCACTTTTTGACCGTACCCGGAAACAATGCCTGCTGCCCGCACTGCCCCCCCAGGCTTGACTGCCCCAGCTGCTGCCCTAGGCAGGAGCGCGGTGGAACCACCCTCACGGGGGACAAAAACCGTACGCTTCCTATCCCGTACCGAACTCCTGGAATGGGAGCCCCGTGTTTGCTGCGAAAGGCCATTTGGAGACATCCTGCGGGAGACAGTCAGCTCCCACATTGCGCTCCTAACTAGTAGCGCCAGGGGCCCAAAGAATCGCCGCCACAGGGGGAGAAGGGCAGGGGCTAGGGTGAGGCTGAAGAGAAGAGGACTACTCTCTTCCATACCGGCCATACTCCTAGCGAACGTCTGCTCACTCCCAAACAAGGTGGATGAACTTCTCCTACTGCTCGGCCGCAAACCCTCGCTAAGCAAGAACACCCCTGTGCTCTGCTTCACGGAGACCTGGCTCAACGGAAACGTCCCGGACAACGCTGTACAGATGCCAGGCTACCTCCTCTTCCGAGCAGACCGGGACCGCGACCTCTCCGGGAAAACGAGAGGAGGCGGCATATGCTTCTACATTAACTCCGACTGGTGCACCAACATCTCACTCCTCAGCAAGTTCTGCTCCCCTGACGTTGAACTCCTAGCCATCAACTGCAGGCCCAGGTACTCACCTAGGGAGTTCTCCTCCTTCATCCTAATAGGAGTCTACATCCCACCGGACTCCGACACCAGGAATGCCCTGAGAACACTGAGCGACTATATCTCGGGGTGGGAAACTGCTTCCCCTGAGGCCCTCATCATCACCCTAGGGGACTTCAACAGCGCAAACCTGCGACAGGAACTGCCCCACTTCCAGCAGCACATCACCTGCCCCACCAGGAACCGCAACACCCTGGATAAATGCTACACGGCCCTCAGAAACGCCTACAAGGCCTCTCGAGGCGCTCCCCTAGGGAACTCAGACCACTGCGTGATCCACCTGATCCCCACTTACAGAAGGCAGCTGGAGACGACAAAGCCCATCACTAGAACTGTTAAAAAGTGGTCCGAGGAAGCAAAACTGAGGCTGCAGGCATGCCTGGAATGCACTGACTGGCCGACCCTGGAGGCACCCACCTTGGAGGAATGGTCTGAAAACATCCTCTCCTACGTCCGCTTCTGCGAGGATGCATGCATTCCAACCAAAACCTTCAAAGTCTTCCCAAACGATAAGCCCTGGTTCAACAGCAACCTACGACGTCTCCGGAAGATCAAGGAGGAGGCTCACAAGTCGGGCACCCCAGAAGAGTACAGGGAGGCCAGGAATACCCTGAACAGAGAACTGAGAGCAGCAAAAAGGTCCTACTCTAATAAGGTAGGCCACAGCCTACAGTCCAACAACTCGCGGGAAGTCTGGAAGGGTCTCAAGGCGGCAACAAACTTCAAACCTCCCCTTCACCAAGCAGCTTCCAGCTCACAACTGGCGGAAGAACTCAACGAGTTCTACTGTAGGTTTGACCTCCAATCCAAGCAGCCTGCGGCCCCAGCATCCCAGCCAGCTCCAGACTTCATGGCATCCGCGACAGAGGATGCCCAGGGCCCCCCAGGGGCCAGTGGAATCCCCGCTCTGACCGCAGTACAGGAAGAGGATGTGCTACGACTCCTCCGCTGACTCAATCCCAGGAAAGCCTCGGGCCCGGATGGGGTATCCTCACTCTGCTTGAGAACCTGCGCAATCCAACTAGCTCCCATCCTCACCTCCCTCTACAACAGATCCTTATCAGAAGGAAAGGTCCCCTCCTGCTTCAAAAGGTCCACAATCATCCCAGTCCCCAAAAAACCAGGGAACACGGAACTCAACAACTTCAGACCCGTAGCCCTGACCCCCATCACCATGAAAGTATTCGAGAGGCTAGTGCTGGCCCACCTGAAGCACTCCACCAGCTCCCTCCTCGAACCACTCCAGTTTGCCTACAGGGAAAACCGATCAGTGGACGATGCCATCAATGTCAGCCTGGCATACATCTCGGAACACCTCGACAGCCCAGGGGCCTATGCTAGGGTCCTTTTCCTGGACTTCAGCTCGGCCTTTAACACCATCTGTCCAGACATTCTGATCAACAACCTTGCGCATCTTGGGGCAGATTCCCTCCTCTGCAGGTGGGTTAAGGACTTTCTCTCCAACAGAACTCAACGGGTCAAGCTTGGCAGTCGCATCTCCAGCGAAAGAACCACTAACGTCGGTGCTCCGCAGGGCTGCGTGCTGTCCCCTCTCCTGTTCTCTCTGTACACGAACAACTGCACCTCAGCCTCAGACTCCGTCAAAGTTATCAAATTCGCAGATGATACCACGCTTATCGGCCTCATCGACAGAAACGGCGGAGAGGACAACTACCGAAACGAAGTT